>NC_054535.1:108441185-108611185 GCF_017654505.1 Polyodon spathula | reverse complement strand
TCTCTGATATTTGATCATCCTGTTACTGAGTTAGAAAATGCACAACATTGCAGAGCAAGTAAATAAGTGCAACACAAACATTGATTTTATCCAATCAGTGAGCGATGGCTGGATGTAAAAATACATTTAAAGATGGTAACAGTCACTGATTTGCTATTTTAATGATTTAAAATAATGAAATCTTTAATGAAAGAGCAAGGACACTGTAGCTAACCACAGCACTGCTTTGAGCAAGAACACTGTAGCTAACCACAGCACTGCTTTGAGCAAGAACACTGTAGCTAACCACAGCACTGCTTTGAGCAAGAACACTGTAGCTAACCACAGCACTGCTTTGAGCAAGAATACTGTCGCTAACCACTTTGAGCAAGAACACTGTAGCTAACCACAGCACTGCTTTGAGCAAGAACACTGTAGCTAACCACAGCACTGCTTTGAGCAAGAACACTGTAGCTAACCACAGCACTGCTTTGAGCAAGAACACTGTAGCTAACCACAGCACTGCTTTGAGCAAGAACACTGTAGCTAACTATAGCACTGCTTTGAGCAAGAACACTGTAGCTAACCACTTTGAGCAAGAACACTGTAGCTAACCACAGCACTGCTTTGAGCAAGAACACTGTAGCTAACCACAGCACTGCTTTGAGCAAGAACACTGTAGCTAACCACAGCACTGCTTTGAGCAAGAACACTGTCGCTAACCACAGCACTGCTTTGAGCAAGAACACTGTCGCTAACCACTTTGAGCAAGAACACTGTAGCTAACCACAGCACTGCTTTGAGCAAGAACACTGTAGCTAACCACAGCACTGCTTTGAGCAAGAACACTGTAGCTAACCACAGCACTGCTTTGAGCAAGAACACTGTAGCTAACCACAGCACTGCTTTGAGCAAGAACACTGTAGCTAACCACAGCACTGCTTTGAGCAAGAACACTGTAGCTAACCACAGCACTGCTTTGAGCAAGAACACTGTCGCTAACCACTTTGAGCAAGAACACTGTAGCTAACCACAGCACTGCTTTGAGCAAGAACACTGTAGCTAACTATAGCACTGCTTTGAGCAAGAACACTGTAGCTAACCACAGCACTGCTTTGAGATTTTAAAGGTTTACTATAAAAACATAAATTAGATGTTTTTATATTTGTAGTGAAATACCCCCTGTGGAAAATACCAGGATAAATATTCAGTAGGTATTGCTGTCTTTGTTAAACACTTTTTATTGACTGTGACAACTTAAAAACTAGCCGTGATATCCTCTGATTTAAAACCAAGTTAATTGACGTGTTTGTGAAGCTGATCCAACTAAAGGTGTGATTTTTCAATGACAACGTCAGTGTGGGTTACCATAAGCTTGCCAAGACTGCTTCCTGTATGTGCCCAGTACAGACGCCACAGAGGAACAGATTACCTCAACAGCATCGTTTGGGTGGGTAGAGGAAGCAGGGTCATGTTAAACAGCATCACACTCAGGGGTGGGTAGAGGAAGCAGGTCCACGTTAAACAGCATCACACTCGGGGTGGGTAGAGGAAGCAGGTCCACGTTAAACAGCATCACACTCGGGGGTGGGTAGAGGAAGCAGGTCCACGTTAAACAGCATCACACTCAGGGGTGGGTAGAGGAAGCAGGTCCACGTTAAACAGCATCACACTCGGGGGTGGGTAGAGGAAGCAGGTCCACGTTAAACAGCATCACACTCGGGGGTGGGTAGAGGAAGCAGGTCCACGTTAAACAGCATCACACTCGGGGGTGGGTAGAGGAAGCAGGTCCACGTTAAACAGCATCACACTCGGGGGTGGGTAGAGGAAGCAGGTCCACGTTAAACAGCATCACACTCGGGGGTGGGTAGAGGAAGCAGGTCCACGTTAAACAGCATCACACTCGGGGGTGGGTAGAGGAAGCAGGTCCACGTTAAACAGCATCACACTCGGGGGTGGGTAGAGGAAGCAGGTCCACGTTAAACAGCATCACACTCGGGGTGGGTAGAGGAAGCAGGTCCACGTTAAACAGCACTCGGGGTGGGTAGAGGAAGCACACGTTAAACAGCATCACACTCGGGGTGGGTAGAGGAAGCAGGTCCACGTTAAACAGCATCACACTCGGGGTGGGTAGAGGAAGCAGGTCCACGTCAAACAGCATCACACTCGGGGTGGGTAGAGGAAGCAGGTCCACGTTAAACAGCATCACACTCGGGGGTGGGTAGAGGAAGCAGGTCCACGTTAAACAGCATCACACTCGGGGTGGGTAGAGGAAGCAGGTCACACTCGGGGTGGGTAGAGGAAGCAGGTCCACGTTAAACAGCATCACACTCGGGGTGGGTAGAGGAAGCAGGTCCACGTTAAACAGCATCACACTCGGGGTGGGTAGAGGAAGCAGGTCCACGTTAAACAGCATCACACTCGGGGTGGGTAGAGGAAGCAGGTCCACGTTAAACAGCATCACACTCGGGGTGGGTAGAGGAAGCAGGTCCACGTTAAACAGCATCACACTCGGGGTGGGTAGAGGAAGCAGGTCCAACAGCATCACACTCGGGGTGGGTAGAGGAAGCAGGTCCACGTTAAACAGCATCACACTCGGGGTGGGTAGAGGAAGCAGGTCCACGTTAAACAGCATCACACTCGGGGTGGGTAGAGGAAGCAGGTCCACGTTAAACAGCATCACACTCGGGGTGGGTAGAGGAAGCAGGTCCACGTTAAACAGCATCACACTCGGGGTGGGTAGAGGAAGCAGGTCCACGTTAAACAGCATCACACTCGGGGGTGGGTAGAGGAAGCAGGTCCATGTTAAACAGCATCACACTCGGGGTGGGTAGAGGAAGCAGGTCCACGTTAAACAGCATCACACTCGGGGTGGGTAGAGGAAGCAGGTCCACGTTAAACAGCATCACACTCGGGGTGGGTAGAGGAAGCAGGTCCACGTTAAACAGCATCACACTCGGGGTGGGTAGAGGAAGCAGGTCCACGTTAAACAGCATCACACTCGGGGTGGGTAGAGGAAGCAGGTCCACGTTAAACAGCATCACACTCGGGGTGGGTAGAGGAAGCAGGTCCACGTTAAACAGCATCACACTCGGGGTGGGTAGAGGAAGCAGGTCCACGTTAAACAGCATCACACTCGGGGTGGGTAGAGGAAGCAGGTCCATGTTAAACAGCATCACACTCGGGGGTGGGTAGAGGAAGCAGGTCCATGTTAAACAGCATCACACTCGGGGGTGGGTAGAGGAAGCAGGTCCACGTTAAACAGCATCACACTCGGGGTGGGTAGAGGAAGCAGGTCCACGTTAAACAGCATCACACTCGGGGGTGGGTAGAGGAAGCAGGTCCACGTTAAACAGCATCACACTCGGGGGTGGGTAGAGGAAGCAGGTCCACGTTAAACAGCATCACACTCGGGGGTGGGTAGAGGAAGCAGGTCCGGGGGTGGGTAGGAACAGGTCCATGTTAAACAGCATCACAGGGGTGGGTAGAGGAAGCAGGTCCACGTTAAACAGCATCACACTCGGGGGTGGGTAGAGGAAGCAGGTCCACGTTAAACAGCATCACACTCGGGGGTGGGTAGAGGAAGCAGGTCCATGTTAAACAGCATCACACTCGGGGTGGGTAGAGGAAGCAGGTCCACGTTAAACAGCATCACACTCGGGGGTGGGTAGAGGAAGCAGGTCCACGTTAAACAGCATCACACTCACACTAAACAGCATCACACTCGGGGGTGGGTAGAGGAAGCAGGTCCATGTTAAACAGCATCACACTCGGGGGTGGGTAGAGGAAGCAGGTCCACTCGGGGTTAAACAGCATCACACTCGGGGGTGGGTAGAGGAAGCAGGTCCAGTTAAACAGCATCACACTCGGGGTGGGTAGAGGAAGCAGGTCCACGTTAAACAGCATCACACTCGGGGTGGGTAGAGGAAGCAGGTCCAGTTAAACAGCATCACACTCGGGGTGGGTAGAGGAAGCAGGTCCACGTTAAACAGCATCACACTCGGGGTGGGTAGAGGAAGCAGGTCCACGTTAAACAGCATCACACTCGGGGTGGGTAGAGGAAGCAGGTCCACGTTAAACAGCATCACACTCGGGGGTGGGTAGAGGAAGCAGGTCCACGTTAAACAGCATCACACTCGGGGTGGGTAGAGGAAGCAGGTCCACGTTAAACAGCATCACACTCGGGGTGGGTAGAGGAAGCAGGTCCACGTTAAACAGCATCACACTCGGGGTGGGTAGAGGAAGCAGGTCCACGTTAAACAGCATCACACTCGGGGTGGGTAGAGGAAGCAGGTCCACGTTAAACAGCATCACACTCGGGGTGGGTAAAGGAAGCAGGTCCACGTTAAACAGCATCACACTCGGGGTGGGTAGAGGAAGCAGGTCCACGTTAAACAGCATCACACTCGGGGGTGGGTAGAGGAAGCAGGTCCATGTTAAACAGCATCACACTCAGGGGTGGGTAGAGGAAGCAGGTCCATGTTAAACAGCATCACACTCGGGGGTGGGTAGAGGAAGCAGGTCCATGTTAAACAGCATCACACTCGGGGGTGGGTAGAGGAAGCAGGTCCATGTTAAACAGCATCACACTCAGGAAGCAGGTCCACTAAACAGCATCACACTCGGGGGTGGGTAGAGGAAGCAGGTCCACGTTAAACAGCATCACACTCAGGGTGGGTAGAGGAAGCAGGTCCATGTTAAACAGCATCACACTCAGGGGTGGGTAGAGGAAGCAGGTCCATGTTAAACAGCATCACACTCAGGGGTGGGTAGAGGAAGCAGGTCCATGTTAAACAGCATCACACTCGGGGTGGGTAGAGGAAGCAGGTCCATGTTAAACAGCTCCACTTGTTTTGATTTCTAGAGACTTGGTGCTGATGTAGCCACCTATACGAGAAACATTAATCTTCCATAATCTCAGAGGGAGCTATTTCACTGTGGCTGTGGATTTGACAGGAATATACATTGTGTTATCAGACACCTCGGTCTCAGTCCATAATGTATTCAAAAGAAACAATTTCTGCAAGACAGCTTCTGAGTTTAATCTAAGAATAGAAATTATGTTTGCAGGACAAGCAATAAAAGTAACTTGCTTGTAAAAGCATTGTCTACCCATCCATTTGTCTTGTTGAATTATGTAATTTGTAAAATTTTTACAGTATATAAAATACTGGTATCTTCTGTTTCTGAGTACAGCTCCTGTTGTTCTGAAAAGTGTCTTGAGTAAATTCCAATGCACCTTATTCCCAGATTTGCATTTCAGCTGGCAGTGACTAAGTTATCTCTTGCTAGTTTGTAACCAGTGCAGTTGTTTTATTGACCTCTGAAAATGTGCTTCAGCTCTGGCTTGCTGACAAGCATAAGCAAAAGAAATTTACAAAAGAGAGGAGGCCGTTCAACCCAGCTGTGCTCGTACAGTTGTTACGACTATCGCTTGTTGAACCCAAATCTTTTTAAAGTCAGATCTTAAAGGATTCTATTGATTCGTCAGCATGGCTTGGTAACCCAACAGTTCTGGTCGAGTCATTTATAAAATGTTATGGATGACGGAAGCATCTACAGCAATCGCATGATCATCGATTGCTCAGATTTTTTAATTGTCCGTTTTATAAGTGCAATGACTCACGACAGGGTGTGCCTCACGACAGGGTGTGACTCACGACAGGGTGTGCCTCACGATAGGGTGTGACTCACGACAGGGTGTGCCTCACGACAGGGTGTGCCTCACGACAGGGTGTGCCTCACGACGCACCAGGGCTGCTGTAGTTGTTTTACTATTTTAAATGCTGCACACCCTGTCGAATGTTATTACTTATTTATAAAATGGGTATCGGTCAAAACAGGTCACATGGGGGTGTTGATATTATACGATATCGTCGTTGGTCGGAACTTCTTTTCAAAAAGGGGTAAATCACTGTTAGATATCCATACGCCACTAGAATAAAAAAAATGAAAAAACGTTACATACACACCTGGCTGAGTCGGCTACACAAACCTCAGATCAGCAGCGATGCATCTCCTTACTGATGCAGGACTCAAAGCACAGCAATGTCTGTCACTGTGGAGCCACGTCCTTTCTTGCACTCCCTCAGACAAGAACAAGGACAGAACAAACGGCAGGCTGTTCCAATTAGCTTGCTGCAGCTCAACCTGGTATTCAGAATGACAATCTAGACACAATGCCTATGCATCTTCAAAACTGCACTTTTAATGCCAATGTTCAACTCAACAGCTATAGATAACTCTTCATGTTTTTAATCAATTCAATGTCTATAAAAATGTATTTTTTTTATGCATTTCTGTTTTAAGTTTTTTTGATTTAAAGACGTTATAATGGGCTGTCTTAGGGTAGTCTTGGCAGAAGGATATTTGATATAATAAATCACTTTAGTAGTTAAGTAACCCATTTTCTAAGTGCAGTAAGGCACTTGAGGGTGTGTGTTGTACGTTAATATCATCACTTCCCAGGCGGTTGAAGCCTCTTACGTATGTGCCTATTGCATTACTCACCAGACAGATTGGCAGCATGTACATGTTGGTTCCGTGCATTTAGTTTTCTGTTTGGAATGTTCCCTCTCATTCCGTGTGTCTGTGTGTTCTGTATTCCAGCTCTGGAACAACTACTTCCACCTGGCCGTAGCCTTTCTCACCCAGAAGTCTTTGCAGCTGGAAAACTACTCCCAGGTGAAGCGTTCCGCCATCCTGTACAAGTGAGTGTGTCCGTCAGCCATGAATCCCAGCTGACCATTTGGAAGAAGGCAAAATAAAAATTTACAGAAAATGTACCTTTTTTGCATGGTTTGCACATTTGGAAACAATTGACAATACGTGTGTCTAACTACACTGTAATCACACTGTAATAACACAGTCGTAACATAGATGCTTGTGTAATTACAGTACAGCATTCTTTACTCCAAAACATCATTGGCTTGTTTTTAAAAAATAACACTTAATACAGTTACAATTCCACTCTGCACAGAAGAGGCAGCTGTACAGCACAGCTGTCAAAGCACTTCATTACCCCCCATTAAGAGACCTGACTGACACCAAGTGGAGGGCTCACCTAGCGTTGGATGAGTCTACGCTCCTGTCCTGGAAGGTGCTGTCCAAACTGCCCCTGCCAAAGTGCTCCGAGGACCTGCAGTGGCACGTCCTGCATGGCATCGTGGCCACAAACCACTTTTTAATAAAGAGATGCTGATTTTTAATATTAAATATTCTTACAAATACCACTATCGATGTGCCCTGGTCAACTTTCTTCCAGGTCAAGAGAAGCCAGTTTGAAATCCCGCAAGAACAGAATGTCCTGCGCTGGTATAGATGATGTTTCGTGTGTTTTTCGAGTCCTGGTTGCAACCAGAATTCTTTTATTACAGTATGGTTCAAGATATGGATTATTTTAAGATGGGCTGGTGCATTGAGGAGGGAGTGTATGGGGTCGGTGAAGATAGCAATTTCATTTTTATTTTTTAAAAAAATAATGTGATTCTATCACTGATGTTGCTGTATGTGTTTTAGTCTAAAGAAATTTTAAAATTCAAATTCTCTCTCTTTCTCTCTCTCACTCTCTCTCTCTCGCTCGCGCTCTCTTGCTCTCTCTGTCTCTCTCTCCTTCTCTCTCTCTCTCTCTCGCTCTTGCTCTCTCTCTTTGTTTTTTCTCCTGCAGGTATGGTGATATGCGAGAAGCTCTGGGTGCTTCAATCAGGGACATGTGGTGCAATCTGGGTAAGGCTCCAGTGAATTTAGGCAGGAGGCCTGGGTAACTAAACACACACAACACAGTGCAATTCAGAAGCAGAGCGGAAATCTATACTGAGGGAGGAGTCTGAAGAGACTGCTGGGAGACAGCCTCCTATGGCACCAATGCAATGTCAGCCAGTCCCTCGATTCCAGCTCTTCAAGCTGCCATATGCTTGCCTCCATCACGAGTCCTGTCTGCCTGTGCTGGTTGACAAACAATGTAGGCACATTGACAAACATTTTGTTAGTGCCTTCATCGGTGAAACTTTTATCTTATATACTGAAATTGGCTGAACTGACTGTAGAAATCTAATCTGCAGAGCGTGAGCTGAGCGCTTGGGTTTGCTATTGCCTCTACCTGTACGTAGACTATTGTCGTGGTTATTGCTTTGGTGAAAGGGAGGACACGAAGAAAGATTATACTAAATCCAAAGCACTTTTATTGCTCGCAAGTACGGTGCACAGGTCAGGCAAACTCATGCTGAGATCCATGCTGTCAGGTATTCTAGTTCCACAACATTGCTATGGTAGACCAGATACCTGGGTGCTGCATCTACAGCACAGAGCTTCATACACAGCCATCCAGGTCTTGAGCCTGCGAGAAAACAGCTAACTCTACCCATCCAGTTCGGTTGGTTTTTAACCCGCTCCACTGTATCAAGCTCTGTCATAGGCAAGCCAGCAGGAAGGGTTGGCCCAGATATGTCACTATAATAAACAGTGAATGCAATTAGCTCAACTATTAACATGTGACCAATTCACAATCCAGAAGATAAAGGTTAACTAAGCAGACCTGTAAATCTTCTGACAACAACCCTGCAGAAAATACCTTTTGCCTGACTGATTTATGTGGTATGATTTTGTGTCAAGCACTACCCTTCGTCCATAAATTGACATTAATTAACACTTGGAGCCAGAATGATTGCATGACAATGAGGAACAAGCTGTGGCTGTCTGGAGAATTATTTACTGCTGAAGCAAAGGATCCCTGAGGGCCAGTGTTTGAGGTTTTATAATTCAGTATTTTAATTTTCAAAATGAACTTGGTATCATTAATGGAGGAAGTATTCATTCACACGCAAATGATCTTTCCATGATATAGACATTTGAATGAGATGTGTGCGGACGTGACATGTCAAATTTGTCCTGTACTGGTGTTTACAAGATTGTCTTTATCCTGGTCCTAGTTGATACTGCTGTGATCTGGGCAGGCAGGTCTTCTCATGACAGTGCGTGTGTGTGTTTCTTTTCAGGGCAGCACCAGATCTCCTTCATCCCTGACCTCGTGGGCCCGATCCTGGAGATGACGCTGGTGCCGCATGTGGAGCTGCAGCGCTCTACCATTCCGCTGTTCTTCGACATGATGCTGTGCGAGTACAGCCTCACCACCAAGTTCAGCTCGGTACGTCGCCAGCCGCCATGCAGCATTCACTTTACACAGGGTCACTTCCACTGCCAAGCGGAGTAGCTCATAATGAAATAGCTTACACGAGAATGGAAAAAAAACTTACGAATGAAAGGAGGCCAGTCGGCCCTTCGGTGCTTGTCCAATTCCTAGTAGCTGATTGATCTCAAAACTTTGAGAGTCAATAACAACTTGGTCTCCACTTATTCTCTATCTGTGTATCGTGGTTTGGTGTCACTGCTATCATACAGAGCTGGTGTGCACTATAATAATGATAGAGGCTGACACATAGTCCTTGTTGAACTCTATGCAGAGTGTCTGCCGTGTGCAATGGTCGTTATGCTGCCTCCCCTCAAAGCCTGTCTCGTAGGATGCCATGCTGCAATCTCTACAGCTATGAATAACCAGACATCAGGTGGAGAAATGTCCTGGTGCATAATGGTTAATGCAAACTAATGGTGAGGCTAGTGAGATCTCATCCCCTGTTGTAAATCCCTGTCATACCTTGTCCACACAACCTGACTAATGCATAATCAACAAGCTCTGTGACTGCCATTCACGTCATTGACATGATTCACTGTATGTACTGTGAACAGGTTATAACTTATAATCTGCTGTGCTGTATGTACTGTGAACAGCTGTGCTGTGCTGTATGTACTGTGAACAGGTTATAACTCTATCTGCTGTGCTGTATGTACTGTGAACAGGTTATAACTCTATCTGCTGTGCTGTATGTACTGTGAACAGCTTATAACTCTATCTGCTGTGCTGTATGTACTGTGAACAGCTTATAACTCTATCTGCTGTGCTGTATGTACTGTGAACAGGTTATAACTCTATCTGCTGTGCTGTATGTACTGTGAACAGCTTATAACTCTATCTGCTGTGCTGTATGTAGTGTGAACAGGTTATAACTCTATCTGCTGTGCTGTATGTACTGTGAACAGCTTATAACTCTATCTGCTGTGCTGTATGTACTGTGAACAGCTTATAACTCTATCTGCTGTGCTGTATGTACTGTGAACAGGTTATAACTCTATCTGCTGTGCTGTATGTACTGTGAACAGGTTATAACTCTATCTGCTGTGCTGTATGTACTGTGAACAGGTTATAACTCTATCTGCTGTGCTGTATGTACTGTGAACAGCTTATAACTCTATCTGCTGTGCTGTATGTACTGTGAACAGCTTATAACTCTATCTGCTGTGCTGTATGTACTGTGAACAGCTTATAACTCTATCTGCTGTGCTGTATGTACTGTGAACAGCTTATAACTCTATCTGCTGTGCTGTATGTACTGTGAACAGCTTATAACTCTATCTGCTGTGCTGTATGTACTGTGAACAGGTTATAACTCTATCTGCTGTGCTGTATGTAGTGTGAACAGGTTATAACTCTATCTGCTGTGCTGTATGTACTGTGTTATAACTCTATCTGCTGTGCTGTATGTACTGTGAACAGGTTATAACTCTATCTGCTGTGCTGTATGTACTGTGAACAGGTTATAACTCTATCTGCTGTGCTGTATGTACTGTGAACAGCTTATAACTCTATCTGCTGTGCTGTATGTACTGTGAACAGGTTATAACTCTATCTGCTGTGCTGTATGTACTGTGAACAGGTTATAACTCTATCTGCTGTGCTGTATGTACTGTGAACAGGTTATAACTCTATCTGCTGTGCTGTATGTAGTGTGAACAGGTTATAACTCTATCTGATGTGCTGACAGTGAAATAAGACTTGATCTTTCCAGTATAAATATATAAAGTGAGCCCCACAGCAATCTGACAAGATCCAGTCCAACAGTGACAGGAGTGCTTTGTGTCTGAAACAATTTCAATCCGTTGCAAATTTAGGAAATCACTAGAGAGATGCTGTTTCATTCCCTTATCTGTCGCTTGCAGTGTTCTGCTTCGTATCGGAGTGATCTGAAATGGTTTGTGTCACAACACACAAGGACATTAAAAAGAAAAAGTCTCTTCTAATCATCCTGGAATTACAGCTCGTTATGATCCAGAGAGAGCCCTTTGATTCAGCTCACCATCCTCACCCTCTGAACACTATGATAGGCTATTGTTTCAATGTTAATGTATATAACTCTTCACATGTAAAAAAAGAAGACTTTTCTCCAAAGCAAAACAAAAAATTCTAAAACAAATGTCATGGTTCAACGTTCACTCTGAGACCTGCCCAAGCATTCCTGGATGCTTTAGTACAGTGTGAAAAGCAGACAGGGTTGTGTTAGCTGTAGGGAAACAATGTAGCTTCACAAAGTTCATCCAATGAACTTCAATAATCCTGACATGAAGGATCTCTTTATCCTGCTACTCAGACCTGGAACACTCCTAAGCAAAGATGGACCATTGAGCCAAATCATCTATTAGGCATCCTGCTCCATGAATATTGCATAATGTGAGTAGCTCAGTGGTTAGAGTGCTGGGCTGCAGTGGGGAAGGCAGTGGGTTTGAGTAGCTCAGTGGTTAGAGTGCTGGGCTGCAGTGTGTTTGAGTAGCTCAGTGGTTAGAGTGCTGGGCTGCAGTGTGTTTGAGTAGCTCAGTGGTTAGAGTGCTGGGCTGCAGTGTGGAAGGCAGTGGGTTTGAGTAGCTCAGTGGTTAGAGTGCTGGGCTGCAGTGTGGAAGGCAGTGGGTTTGAGTAGCTCAGTGGTTAGAGTGCTGGGCTGCAGTGTGGAAGGCAGTGGGTTTGAGTAGCTCAGTGGTTAGAGTGCTGGGCTGCAGTGTGGAAGGCAGTGGGTTTGAGTAGCTCAGTGGTTAGAGTGCTGGGCTGCAGTGTGGAAGGCAGTGGGTTTGAGTAGCTCAGTGGTTAGAGTGCTGGGCTGCAGTGTGTGGAAGGCAGTGGGTTTGAGTAGCTCAGTGGTTAGAGTGCTGGGCTGCAGTGTGGAAGGCAGTGGGTTTGAGTAGCTCAGTGGTTAGAGTGCTGGGCTGCAGTGTGGAAGGCAGTGGGTTTGAGTAGCTCAGTGGTTAGAGTGCTGGGCTGCAGTGTGGAAGGCAGTGGGTTTGAGTAGCTCAGTGGTTAGAGTGCTGGGCTGCAGTGTGGAAGGCAGTGGGTTTGAGTAGCTCAGTGGTTAGAGTGCTGGGCTGCAGTGTGGAAGGCAGTGGGTTTGAGTAGCTCAGTGGTTAGAGTGCTGGGCTGCAGTGTGGAAGGCAGTGGGTTTGAGTAGCTCAGTGGTTAGAGTGCTGGGCTGCAGTGTGGAAGGCAGTGGGTTTGAGTAGCTCAGTGGTTAGAGTGCTGGGCTGCAGTGTGGAAGGCAGTGGGTTTGAGTAGCTCAGTGGTTAGAGTGCTGGGCTGCAGTGTGGAAGGCAGTGGGTTTGAGTAGCTCCGTGGTTAGAATGCTGGGCTGCAGTGTGGAAGGCAGTGGGTTTGAGTAGCTCCGTGGTTAGAATGCTGGGCTGCAGTGTGGAAAGGAGGTGTTTCAATAGTGTTTTTTTTTATTTTTATTGTACCTTTTGTTAAGCACCAGAAGTCAATTTTATATCCCAGATATGGCACATTCCTATAAGTCAGTTAGATATACCTACAGGATTTAAAGCTGCTGTCGTTTTCAAGGATAAGCAGAGATTAGTGCACATCAAAGAGGCACAGAAATAGGGTACTAGAAAACCAGTTACACATTATACATCCGTGGGGACTATACCTTCTAACAATGATTCTGCTCTTCATTTCCATACCATCTGAAGAAATCTACTCTTAA
Source organism: Polyodon spathula (assembly GCF_017654505.1). Classification (NCBI taxonomy): domain Eukaryota; kingdom Metazoa; phylum Chordata; class Actinopteri; order Acipenseriformes; family Polyodontidae; genus Polyodon; species Polyodon spathula. The sequence continues at coordinate 108,598,352 of NC_054535.1, read as the reverse complement.
GATCTGATGGCTGTTTATTGTGATCAGAAAACTGCTCATCTCTATTGCAAGTGAAAGTCAGTAAGATCCTCTCAACAGTCAGGGCAGTTTAAGGCACATGCAACCTATACAATTGCATGAGGGCCTGAGGCAGCAAGGGGGTCCCAGTTGTCATGGCTTGGTTACTGTAAAAACAAATCATATGCACCTCAAGTGTGCACCACAACTAATGACTTATTAGCCATTTTACCATTTTCTCACTACATCTAAAAGGGACGTTTCCTAGACCTGAATCCTAACCTCAGCACTGCCTTGCGTCCGCTTTGGACTGTGCCTGTCACAATAGCATCAGGGCAGAGAAGCTTTTCATCCCGGAACATGAAAGTCATTAAGAAGTATTTACTTTCTACAATGTCGCAGGAACATTTGACTGGATTAGGTACAACATTGACTGTGCACCAGATTTGTTGAAAACTGGATTATGCAGCCATAATTGCAGACTTTGCTGCTACAAAAGCACAAAAGATTTATTTTTAACTGTTTTGGTTATTGTGATTTCTGTAGTAAACTGCAATACATTTACTGGTGTCGTTGATGCCCTGTTTGAAAGTCATGGTATCGTAGAGTAGTATTACTTGTGAGAATAGAGGCCCTGGAATCAATCTCTGCATGATGTCACCACAGGACAAACACCACCCCTGCTTTTTTGTGATCCACTAAAAGGAATGGGGACACCACGGGACAAACACCACCCCTGCTTTATTGTGATCTACTAAAAGGAATGGGGACACCACGGGACAAACACCACCCCTGCTTTATTGTGATCCACTAAAAGGAATGGGGACACCACGGGACAAATACCACCCCTGCTTTATTGTGGCCCACTAAACTCCTACAATGAGATGTCAATACTGACTCCTCCAATCAAACAAATGCTAGTTCTTCAAAAGTGATAATATTATTTTACCTCCTTCATATTGCTGCAGCTTCGTCTGCCTCACTGTTGTGTTTTGATCTATCATGTTCCTTCCTCCCCTAACACATGCGCTCGTACTCCTCTGCATACACCCAATACTCACTGTTGTGTTTTGATCTATCATGTTCCTTCCTCCCCTAACACATGCGCTCGCACTCCTCTGCATACACCTGATACTCACTGTTGTGTTTTGATCTATCATGTTCCTTCCTCCCCTAACACATGCGCTCGTACTCCTCTGCATACACCCAATACTCACTGTTGTGTTTTGATCTATCATGTTCCTTCCTCCCCTAACACATGCGCTCGTACTCCTCTGCATACACCCAATACTCACTGTTGTGTTTTGATCTATCATGTTCCTTCCTCCCCTAACACATGCGCTCGCACTCCTCTGCATACACCTGATACTCACTGTTGTGTTTTGATCTATCATGTTCCTCCCTCCCCTAACACATGCGCTCGCACTCCTCTGCATACACCTGATACTCACTGTTGTGTTTTGATCTATCATGTTCCTCCCTCCCCTAACACATGCGCTCGCACTCCTCTGCATACACCTGATACTCACTGTTGTGTTTTGATCTATCATGTTCCTTCCTCCCCTAACACATGCGCTCGTACTCCTCTGCATACACCCAATACTCACTGTTGTGTTTTGATCTATCATGTTCCTTCCTCCCCTAACACATGCGCTCGTACTCCTCTGCATACACCCAATACTCACTGTTGTGTTTTGATCTATCATGTTCCTTCCTCCCCTAACACATGCGCTCGCACGCCTCTGCATACACCCGATACTCACTGAGGCACACAAGCTTCAAATGTTAATTGTCCTCATTTATACTGACCTCCATTGACAAACCTAATTTTCCAAATGAGTATTTCACGGCACACGGTAATTATGATCTGTTTTATCACAGTGATGATGCTGTCGGGTTCATAGCCCACTTGGATCTTTATTATGTTTACTAGAAAACTGGGAAGTGACACTGAAGTAGCACTGGGGCAGTTTCGACCCCTTTCAGAACGATGTTTAATACGCACTGTATCTGCTTTTATTTTGAGTCGAGCAGGGGTCTAACTTTCCATGCTGCTTTCCACTGCCAGATGCAGCATTTCATGTGACGCTTAACAAAGCTTCTGAGCCAGCTCTTAGAAAACCATTGACGTTCTCATCATGTCTCGTCTGGGCTTTTTAAGATTAACTATACATGTGCAGCATATCCATTTGCAATAGCACGTAAGCTATCTGAAATGCGCTCTTGCCTTTGCTTGCTATCTGCATGTTCTGACTGCCGTGCCTCGGGTACCTGGCATGCTGTGACCCTGAGCTCTCCCATTGCAGCCAAAAAAAATTGCAGTTAGACAGAAACCTAGAAAGCTCCAGAGGTTTGTTCCTAAAACTGTAAGAACAAAACAACTTATTTCATTTCATTTCATTCAGTTCCCTTCTCATGAATTCAGCTGGTGTCAGGCGCCCAATAAGATTTTCTTGAATGTTTTTGCTGCTGCTGTGTAGTGACCCACTGAACCCTTTTGGTCAATCTGAAATTTTCAAACAGCTGTTGGGGCTGTAAGTCACACTATGAGCTAAGTAAAAAATACATGGGTTTGAACAGATCTCTCTAATATTGTGTTCTTCTCACTGTCAGTTCGAAGACGAGATCATCAAGAAGCTGGACAGCGAGGTGGAGGGAGGCCGGGGGGACGAGCAGTACAAGCAGCTCTTCCAGAAAACGTGAGTCTCCAAACTCAAACTCCTGAGCACAGAGTATGAGAGAGGGGATATGGGATGGGGGCTGAAGCAAACGAACGCTAGATCATTCAGAAAACAGCAAATTGAGAGGTAGGGCAGGATTGTAAATGACCATAAAGGGGTTTGATAATTCCCTTAGCCCAGCAATCAGCACTCATTAAAAATATACCTGTGAGCTCAGTGGACCAGCTTCTACTGTTCATCATTTAATTACTGCAGAGTCTGGGATTCCTTGTGGAGAATGAGGTCATAGCTGGCGTGCAGTGTGCAGGTTTTCATGATGTTGTTTTGGGACAGTGTCTTGTGGGTGCGTACATAAAGACTTCCTGTGGGCTTTTTCATTTTGCACAAGCCTTCTTGACATTTGAATTTACTTTGTGAGGGGTCTCAGGACACTTTGTTAAAATGAACCCAATTCATGCTTATGCACAGCACTTGCTGAAGGCATAGAGGGATGAAACAAAACATAAACAGATTATTCATTATATACTTTACTATTTGAGGGGGGCAGTTTGTACTGGAATTGAGAGACTAAAGTTGCATTTCATATTTTCACTGTAAGATGTGCTCTTGAATGTAGATCTCATTGAGGTGCCTGTGCTGCTTTGAAGGAATTGGCTCCTTAGCTGTAACCCCTTTGATCTGGGTTATTAATGCTCTTTACTTTCTCTTCCATCTTTTGCCTGCTCTTTTAATTTTGAAACAGTCATTAGACCTGTTTCATCTCACTTCCTCTTCATGATATCCCTGATGTGTGTACAGTACCTCTCCCCACCATCCTTTCCCATGTCCAGCCTGGTCCGCGTCCTCTCTTGTTTGAATAGTTCTCTTCTTGTAACAGGTATGTTGGGAAACAAAGTATAAACCCTGCTCATATTTTGCCACTGCTATGTATGGTTCCAGAATAAGCAGGTTTTCTTTCAAACTTCAGTGTCTATTTAATTATATCAAGTTTAGCAGTTTTATTTACCTGTATATCATATCAATAAAACTTTCACTCTGGAAGAAGAGACTTGGTTTTCTAAGTAAACTTGCCCATTAGGGGAGCAGCTGTGTTTTTGTAAATCTGCCAACTGCCATCAGCCTACTCCCTGACTCCATCACAAGCCTGTAACTGAGCTGAGCTTCTATACTATAGAGACAGTGTGTGACCCTCCTCTTCCATGTATGAATAAACCAGCATCGACGTTGACAAAACCTGTGTCTATGAGGGCAGTCAGTCTTGCCCTGTACGTGAGTGCTTGAACTGGTTTGCGGCTATAGTGAAATCTGGAGCCCAGAGTTTAGAGAGGCTGTCACACTATTCAAACCACATTGTCTTCAGTGCAGCCACGCTGAGCAGCAGTCAAATCTTCTGTCAAGACAGAATTGGGTGTTTCTGCTGGAATGGAAAAGGAGTAGTAACAGGAGTCCCAGTGCATCCTGGCTGTGTTCTTCTTGAAGGGATCCACACCTCTTATCCAATTCGATCCAACAAGCGTGGAAATCTTGTTCTGCGTGTGAAATTTGCTGTGCTACATAAATAAAGTTTGTCTAGATAAACAGACCATTGGGCTGTGTTAGTGGACTCGTCTGTATCTTATATTTCTGAATGGGATGGGGAGGGGCTTACTATCACACAAGTAACTGAAAGGAGCACACTTTTGTTTCAGTTTCAGAATTACTAAAAGAACATCGATTTACAGCACTGCTGGAAACGTGGCTCTTTTGAAATTAACAACATATTACTACTTTAGCCCCCAAAAATGCACCACTTAATTCTTCCCGCCACCCGCCCCTTTCACTCAGTCATGACTTCTTACCACTAAGAGACACCCACAGAAAAGAAAAGAAAAAAATCAACAAACTGTAAAAATGTTATTTAATCCTCAATGTTAATGGAAACCGTATATTTTATCAATACAATCATCCTTCAACTGCGTACTTGTTCCAGATATACGAGCGTGTTCACTTGGGCTAGCAGTCTACTGTATAGAAACAGTGCAATATCAAAAAGAAGCTATGCTGGGAACACGGTTCTCATTTATCTGAGCCATCTAATCAGGGACCCTGCCTGTTAAAGCTTCAAAGTGAAGGCACAACATAATGAAGAGAGAACCCAGTTTGTCACACAGTGGAAATCATTTCCCTGGAGGAAGACTGTGTTCTCCAAAGAAGAGGTCTGTGTTTTCAAAACTCTATAAGTAATAATTGGTGGGTTCAAGGGCAGTCAGATAGTCATGTCAGTCCCAAAATGAATCTGGATTTTATTGTGTAACTATTTCCTTCTATATGTGTGATTTCTATATAAAAAATACAAGCTTTTGTTTACATGCACAATTTAAAAAGTTTTCAAAGCATTTGTGAATGTATTTCTATTGTAAATGCATTTATTACATTGTTTTCTTAGCAAACCTATCAGTCAGTACTTACATTGTGAATCAAGGCTCTTCACTTTTTCGCTTGCACCTCTTATGGTGTTATGAATTGACTCCTGCCATGTCATGTCTCTCCAGCCTCCTGGACTGCTGCAAAAAGTACCCCCACCTGGCCCAGCCCTGTCAGCGCTTTGTTGCCATGGTGACAGGGCTGATGGAGCGGCTGCTTGACTACAGGGCGGTGATGTACGATGAGAACGAGGCCTACCGCATGAGGTGCACCGTCAACCTGCTGGTAAGTGCCTGCTCACCCAGGACACACACACATACCTGGACAAATACACTCACACACTCACACACATACCCGGACAAACACACAAGCACACGCACCCGGACAAACACACTCACACACACACACACACACATACCTGGACAAACACACACGCACCCGGACAAACACACTCACACACACACAGGCACGCGCACACGCACACACACCCGGACAAACACACACACTCACACACATACCCGGACAAACACACAAGCACACGCACCCGGACAAACACACTCACACACACACACACACATACCTGGACAAACACACACGCACCCGAACAAACACACACACTCACACACAGGCACGCGCACACGCACCCGGACAAACACACACACACACACACAGGCACACGCACACGCACACACACACACACTACCCACACACACACACACACACACATACGGACAAACACACACGCACACGCACAAACACACACACTCACACACACACACACACACATACCACACACACACACACACACACACGCACACACACACACACACACACACACTCACACACACACACACACACACACACACACACACACACACACACACACACACACACACACACATACCCGGACAAACACACACGCACCCGGACAAACACACACGCACCCGGACAACACACACACACACACACACACACACACTCACACACACACACACGCACACTCACACACACACACACACACAACACACACGCACACGGACAAACACACACACACACACACACACACACGCACACGCACACGGACAAACACACACACACACACACACACAAACAAACACACACACACACGGACAAACACACACACACACACATGCACACGCACCCGGACAAACACACTCACACACGCACACGCACATGCATGCACACACACACACATACCCGGACAAACACACACACACACGCACACGCACATGCATGCACACACGCACCCGGACAAACACACACGCACACGCACACGCACATGCATGCACACACGCACCCGGACAAACACACACTCATACGCACAGGCACATGCATGCACACACGCACCTGGACAAACACACTCACACACGTACACACACAGGCACATGCATGCACACACGCACCCGGACAAACACACACGCACACGCACATGCACATGCATGCACACATGCACCCGGACAAACACACACGCACCCGGACAAACGCACACGCACACGCACACTCACATGCATGCACACACACACACGCACACACACACACGCACACGCACATGCACACGCACAGGCACACGTTTGCTTCTATTGCTTCTATTCAGCATTCATACAGAACCAGGTGCAGCCCTGCACAAACATTCAAAATAAACTAGAAATTAGAAACAACACATTCTTTTTTGTTGTGCAGTTTTTGTAAGTTACATTAAGGGTTAACTGTCCCGTTGGTACTTTTTAGTTTCTATATCAGTTGCAGTTTATTTGTGAATGTAAAAGGGACTTTGTTCAGTTTGTCTAGCCTGTCCTGCATTACTTTCAACCTGTAGAATTGCTTTAAATGAAGCACAGCTTTCCAGTGCTAAAAGCAGTGTGTGAAACTAGCTGATAGTGTTTGGTAAATGGATGATGCTAAGAATAATTGAAGCTTAGCAAGTATGTTTTCACACTAGACTTCAACACCTGATAAATATAGCAAAGTTTATCATCACATCATGGCTTAGCAGCACAGTGTTATAACACTATAATACGTAAAATAATGATATTTTCAGCAGGGAAGAAGAACATCGTATTTTGTTTTAATTAAATTTAGACCAGTACTGTTTTGCATAAGCCTGATGCACCCTGTGAACATCATCAAAATACAAATCAATATGTGAAACATTCATTCTGGTAAGCCACTGAGGAGTCGTTCACGTGTGCATTTAAAGTAAAAGCTACTGTTTGTTTTTAATACCAAGAGAATGTAATACTCCTTGGGAAACATTACTGAGGTACTATATCCCTGGTAAAGAAATAGCAAAGCAAACTACCTGACTATTTATTGGGCTGCTTGGTCACTCGTCCCCACATTTTGGGCAGTAGTTTCCAGCTGGGGGTGTCCGGTGGAATTAGGGAGGGGCCCATGCAAAATGAATCCCTGGGGATTGCTTTGTTTTAGTAGGCTGCTTTGGGCTTCACACATGTGGGAAGAGGGGCGAGGGGATGGATTAGGACTGAACACCATTGGTGCGGTTGAGTTAAGAGAGGATAAATTACAGAGCCAAGTGGGAGTTAGTTAGCATTTGAAATGTAGTGGCAGTGAAGAGGATCAATGTGAACAGAACACACTTCATCAGGTATGGTCTGGGCTCCGTTCAGCGGCCCGCTCAATCATAGAGTGGGGAACTAGGCATGGGCTTAGAGGTAAGTATTAACAAGTGACCATTACTATACGCAGAACAGAAAGTACCATTCTTAAAGTTGTGGTAACTAATGGTAACTACAATACCTAAAGCAGAAAGTACTGTTCTTACAAGGTAAGTATTACTAACAATTAGTTAATATAATATAGAAAGCAGAAAGTACTGTTCTTAAACATACCGCTACATTTAGTATACTAAGACCATAATGATCATTATACACTCATCTTGCAGTCAGGGTTCAACTACATTACTTATAATGTTTTTTTCACCCAGACTGTATAACTTTCTTAAATGGCCTACTTACTTAAGCAAGGAGTGAAAGTACTCTTGCATATCCAAATGTGCCCCCATTAGACCAAACTGCGCCGTGCCTAAGCGACGTGCCTCAGCGCCGTGCCTCAGCGACGTGCCTCAGCGACGTGTCTCAGCAACGTGTCTGAGGCACGTCACTTAGGCACGTCACTCACGTCGCTTAGGCCAGCCGTTGAGGCATGTCGCTTAGGCACGTCACTTAGGCACGTCACTTAGGCACGTCGCTCACATTGCTTAGCCACATCGCTGAGGCACGTCACTGAGGCACATCGCTGAGGCACGTCACAGGTGCAGCAAGGCAGTGATTAACCACAGTGCTTAGCAGTGCCTGGAAGGAGGTGCAGAGGAGCAGTGATTAACCACAGTGCTTAGCAGTGCCTGGAAGGAGGTGCAGCGGGGCAGTGATTAACCACAACGCTTAGCAGTGCCTGGAAGGAGGTGCAAGGGAGCAGTGATTAACCACAGTGCTTAGCAGTGCCTGGAAGGAGGTGCAGAGGAGCAGTGATTAACCACAGCGCTTAGCAGTGCCTGGAAGGAGGTGCAGAGGCAGAGTGATTAGCCACAGTGCTTAGCAGTGCCTGGAAGGAGGTGCAGCAGGGCAGTGATTAACCACAGCGCTTAGCAGTGCCTGGAAGGAGGTGCAGAGGAGCAGTGATTAACCACAACGCTTAGCAATGCCTGGAAGGAGGTGCAAGGGAGCAGTGATTAACCACAACACTTAGCAATGCCTGGAAGGAGGTGCAAGGGAGCAGTGATTAACCACAGTGCTTAGCAGTGCCTGGAAGGAGGTGCAGAGGCAGAGTGATTAACCACAGCGCTTAGCAGTGCCTGGAAGGAGGTGCAGAGAAGCAGTGATTAATCACAGCACTTAGAAGTTGTCACGGGTGACAAAGGTGTATGTGATTTATTGAATTATATTTTTGTGATTTTTAGAATGTTTTATTTATTTTTCCTTTTTTTTCACTGTTGTTGGAATGATTTATTTAAATTAAGCACGTTATTGATGTATCGATTTGTTTTGCTTTTACGTTTTCGTACACGCGCTGTTACCTGTTCCTATGGCAACGCCACCGGTGTCTACCGATTGAAATCACTGTTTGGATCGCAGGTGTGGACAATAATTTAATCAGCTGTGCACTACAAAGTAAAGAACGAGGGAGGAGAAAGAAAAAACAGGAAAAAAAGGGAATCGGGATACGCAGTTCAGAAAACAAACTGAGAAAACGAAGTTAGAACAAGGTGGAACGAAAAGAAAAGAAAGATAGGCAGAAACAAGATAGGGAGAAAGCAGAATGCGGGGATAGAGAAAAGAACAAAACAGATACAAGACTAAAGAAAGCAAGGAGATCGGAGTGTTGCAGGTAGCGGCACGGGACCAGGATGTGAGGAATTTGGGGTGTGTATGGTCGCTTAACTGGAGACTGTGATTGACAGCAGTAATGAAGCCCCTTCCCAATTGGTTCCTGTGCTGTGCTGTTACAGTGCCCCCAGTGTTCTGTGGTGGCAGTGCTGTGTGGAGTGCAGGGTGAGACTCAGGCCAGTCTTCCAGTCTTGGCTGGGGGCCCTCGGGGAGAGTTCTATACAGTACAGTAGGTGGGCTTCTGCAAGTTAGGGAGAAAAATCTACTGGGGTTAGTTTGAGAAGGATGAGCCCAGCAGAACTGATTGTGTATATATAATACCGTGGTTTGTTTATTTATTCAGTATATGGGAATCTAACTAGGACAGATTATTTGATTATTTGATGTTTAACAACTCCAATGCTATAACTAATTTTTGTTTGTCTTTTAACAGAATTTCTACAAAGAGATAGACAGACAGGAAATGTACATCCGGTGAGTTAACTCAAATTCTTTCTTTCTTTCTTTCTTTCTTTCTTTCTTTCTTTCTTTCTTTCTTTCTTTCTTTCTTTCTTTCTTTCTTTCTTTCTTTCATAACAAGTATATGTTCAGCAGGATTTAGTTTATTTAAATGATTATGCAAGTGGCTTGGCTGTAATTAAATATCAAATGCAGCTCAGCAATTACAGCCAGTATTGTATTATATATCACATTTGCCAGGCCTTTTAACTTCACATCTCAACATACTTAATGTTCTGTTTAATGAAATCACTCGATTTGTTTCCCTGCACTGCAGCTTTGACACATACCATTGTGCTGGGTTGTGTTGTGTTGTGTTGGGTTGGGTTCTGTTGCGTTGTATTGTACTGGGTTATACTGAGTTGTGTTGTGCTGGGTAGTACTGGGTTGAGTTGTGTTTTGTTATGCTGGGTTACACTGGGTTGTGTTATGCTTATTTGTACTGGGTTGTGTTGTGCTGGGTTGGACTTGGTTGCGTTGTGTTGTGTTGTATTTTATTGGGTTATACTGGGTTGTGTTGTGTTGTGATGGGTTGTACTGGGTTGTGTTGTGCTGGGTTGTCCTGAGTTGTACTGGGTTGTGTTGCGCTGGGTTGTGTTGTGTGTGTTGTTCTGGGTTGTACTGGGTTGTGTTGTGTTGTATTGTGCTGGGTTGTGTTGTCCTGGGTTGTGTTGTGTGTGTTGTGCTGGGTTGTGTTGTGTTGTACTGGGTTATACTGGGTTGTGTTGTGTTGTGCTGGGTCGTGTGTTGGGATGTACTGGGTTTGGTTGTGCTGGGTTGTCTTGGGTTGTGCTGGGTCGTGTGTTGGGATGTACTGGGTTTGGTTGTGCTGGGTTGTCTTGGGTTGTACTGGGTTGTGTTGCGCTGGGTTGTGTTGTGTTGTTCTAGTTTGTACTGGGTTGTGTTGTGTTGTATTGTACTGGGTTATACTGGGTTGTGTTGTGTTGTATTGTGCTGGGTTGTGTTGTCCTGGGTTGTGTTGTGTGTGTTGTGCTGGGTTGTGTTGTGTTGTGCTGGGTCGTGTGTTGGGATGTACTGGGTTTGGTTGGGTTGTGCATTGATTCCCATGTATTATACCACTGGTCCGTAACTTTTCCAGTACACATACTTTTTCCAGCCAGGTCCTAAATGATTTAATTGACTCAGCTTTAGGTCAGATAAAGTAACTAATGAGCAGACTGTGCACATGGTAAAGCACAGGCAAGCGTTGCAAAGCACAGTAAGAAACAGTGATAAAGCTCAATATAGTCAGTGCAGCAGCTGACCAACAGTAAATTACAGGCAAGAAGCAATTAACTGTACTGGCACAGCTGATTTGAAACAGAAGGCAATCACTCTGTGGCTCGTGCACTGTGTATTATTTTAACTGTTTAAAGCTGGGTATATAATTGTGTCTAAATAACTTCAGTTCCTTTTTACAATAACCTGCGTTTCAGTGACTTACAAAAGAACACCCTTGCCGTGTACTGTAGAAAATGAATTTCTGTTTTTTTTAAAGTATAAAATGAGCATACAGTGTTTCCTGTTCGTATGGTAATCAAGCAATTGAAAAATAATCCAGACTAAGGACAACAAAAATGTAGACAGTAATCCATTAGGGTTAGAGTTACAAAATACAGCTTGTAATGAAAATCAAGCCAGTCCGCTCACAGATATGATAGAAAGCCAAGCCTGTGTCCTGCCACAAAATGTTCATAAAATAATAATCAAAGAAGTTTGTAATATGTTCATCGGAGCCTGCAGTGTATACTAGCTGGATTCGGGAGGGTGTGCTGAGGCAGTGCTGTGAACAAAATAAGCACAGGCTGATTGCTGGATGTGAGGCTCTCTCCTCTCCCGTACGCAGGCACAGGCTGATTGCTGGATGTGAGGCTCTCTCCTCTCCCGTACGCAGGCACAGGCTGATTGCTGGATGTGAGGCTCTCTCCTCTCCCGTACGCAGGCACAGGCTGATTGCTGGATGTGAGGCTCTCTCCTCTCCCGTACGCAGGCACAGGCTGATTGCTGGATGTGAGGCTCTCTCCTCTCCCGTACGCAGGCACAGGCTGATTGCTGGATGTGAGGCTCTCTCCTCTCCCGTACGCAGGCACAGGCTGATTGCTGGATGTGAGGCTCTCTCCTCTCCCGTACGCAGGCACAGGCTGATTGCTGGATGTGAGGCTCTCTCCTCTCCCGTACGCAGGCACAGGCTGGCAGCTGGTGAGGGTAATAGAGTGATTCATCATATCAGCTCTGCAAACAAACAATTAGCCGGAGAAGGTGGCGTCCTGTGGCCTATCAGCAGGCTGCGTTGCTCCCATGTGACCGGCACTGTGTTTACAGGGAATTAGACGTGTGCGCTGTTTGTTCAGCAAGGTATGTCAGCCTGTAATGAGGCCCCTCGGGCAGCGACAAAGACGACCTATAATTAATGTCATGGGGAATTTCATTATTCAGCCAGATTGACACCAATAGTATGCAGCAGCGGAATAAACAAGATTTGGAGGCCCTGAGCTCAGCGGCAATTAATATTAATGAATCGTACTCCCAGGATAATAATGCAGTGTATTTTACTCAACAAGATTTAAGCATTTTATTTTACTTTTGCATCTTACCACCATTCAAAGTAGAGAGACTAACAGTTGATCTACATGAAGTCTTCCTCCCAGTGCCTCAACTCTAACCACTAGACCACACTGCCTCCCAGTATCTCTGCTCTAACCACTAGACCACGCTGCCTCCCAGTATCTCTGCTCTAACCACTAGACCACGCTGCCTCCCAGTAACTCTGCTCTAACCACTAGACCACGCTGCCTCCCAGTATCTCTGCTCTAACCACTAGACCACACTGCCTCCCAGTAACTCTGCTCTAACTACTAGACCACGCTGCCTCCCAGTATCTCTGCTCTAACCAGTAGACCACGCTGCCTCCCAGTATCCTCTGCTCTAACCACTAGACCACGCTGCCTCCCAGTATCTCTGCTCTAACCACTAGACCACACTGCCTCCCAGTATCTCTGCTCTAACCACTAGACCACGCTGCCTCCCACTGCTCTAACCTAGACCACGCTGCCTCCCAGTATCTCTGCTCTAACCACTAGACCACGCTGCCTCCCAGTACCTCTGCTCTAACCACTAGACCACGCTGCCTCCCAGTATCTCTGCTCTAACCACTAGACCACGCTGCCTCCCAGTCCCTCTGCTCTAACCACTAGACCACGCTGCCTCCCAGTAGACCACTAGACCACGCTGCCTCCCAGTATCTCTGCTCTAACCACCAGACCACGCTGCCTCCCAGTATCTCTGCTCTAACCACCAGACCACGCTGCCTCCTAGACCACACTGCCTCCCAGTATCTCTGCTCTAACCACTAGACCTCTAACCACTCTAGACCACACTGCCTCCCAGTATCTCTGCTCTAACCACTAGACCACGCTGCCTCCCAGTATCTCTGCTCTAACCACTAGACCACACTGCCTCCCAGTATCTCTGCTCTAACCACTAGACCACGCTGCCTCCCAGTATCTCTGCTCTAACCACTAGACCACACTGCCTCCCAGTATCTCTGCTCTAACCACTAGACCACACTGCCTCCCAGTATCTCTGCTCTAACCACTAGACCACGCTGCCTCCCAGTATCTCTGCTCTAACCACTAGACCACGCTGCCTCCCAGTATCTCTGCTCTAACCACTAGACCACGCTGCCTCTCTGCTCTAACCACTAGACCACGCTGCCTCCCAGTATCTCTGCTCTAACCACTAGACCACACTGCCTCCCAGTAACTCTGCTCTAACTACTAGACCACGCTGCCTCCCAGATTCTCTGCTCTAACCACTAGACCACGCTGCCTCCCAGTATCTCTGCTCTAACCACTAGACCACGCTGCCTCCCTAGACCACGCTGCCTCCCAGATTCTCTGCTCTGACCACTAGACCACGCTGCCTCCCAGTATCTCTGCTCTGACCACTAGACCACGCTGCCTCCCAGTATCTCTGCTCTAACCACTAGACCACGCTGCCTCCCAGTATCTCTGCTCTAACCACTAGACCACGCTGCCTCCCAGTATCTCTGCTCTAACCACTAGACCACGCTGCCTCCCAGTATCTCTGCTCTAACCACTAGACCACGCTGCCTCCCAGTATCTCTGCTCTGACCACTAGACCACGCTGCCTCCCAGTATCTCTGCTCTAACCACTAGACCACGCTGCCTCCCAGTATCTCTGCTCTAACCACTAGACCACGCTGCCTCCCAGTATCTCTGCTCTAACCACTAGACCACGCTGCCTCCCAGTATCTCTGCTCTAACCACTAGACCACGCTGCCTCCCAGTATCTCTGCTCTAACCACTAGACCACGCTGCCTCCCAGTCCCTCAGTAAGTTATTTCTACTTTACCTTTATACCTCTCCCTATATCCTCTCTGGGGTCTGTTCATAGCAGTTGTATAGAAACTGAAAAGAAACAAATTGGGTAATGGTGCATGGATTCAAACAGCTTAGTGGGAGTATTAAATCCGTATCTGCTATCACATTACAAAGCTTGTTAAATGCATTCTTCAATAACATTTATTGGGATTGAAAGGAATGCTTAACTATATTTGCCAGAGCTGTTGTAGACATAGTTTATATGTATGATTTATTTAATGCATTGAAATGTATTAAAAGTAATATCTAACAGATTTGTTATGTTATTTTTTTTAATCCATCAGATAGCAAGACCTTTGTTGTGCAGTGATTTTGTTATCAGCGCTAAACATTGACAATCAGCCCTTGTCCTTTATTGTGATCTCGCTGTTACAGTCCTGAACCTCCTAGCTATTGATTAGATTTTGACATGTACATGTTTTAAACATCATCTGTTCTCTCAGGGTCCAGTCTGGTGAATTTTTACTCCAATTAAAAACCCTTGTTTAAACAGATTATTGTCTAAGCCAGCTGTCTCCAACCAGGTTTTCTAGGTGTCTTTACATCATCAGTGGCTAAAGATCTGGAACACCTGTCCATCTTGACTAATTAAGCCAATAACTGATTCAATTAAGTAACTGAGAGATTGGTTGAAATAAAAACCAGCAGCCACAGCAGCTCTCCAGGACCAGGGCTGGAGACCCCTGGTCTAAGCAATATACAATTTACAGTTAAGCGCTCACTTTTATTATCCCCAGCAAGGGATCAAATCCCGGGGAGGTGGTCGTTTGTCCATATGTATGTCTCGCTTTACAGTTTTCTATATATTTGGAAAACCATTTAGACAACCTCTTATACAACAGTGCTCCTCTGTCTACCCGCTGTTGCCCTGCACCTCATTGACAGTGTTATGGCAGGAGTTTGTATTTTAGACGTGTGCATCACTATTTCATCTTGTATGGTGTCGCTCTCGTGGCTGTCTTGAGCTCAGAGCTGTGTGGCCTTTCTAAATGGAAATATTGATGGAAAGCTGCAGGGTAGCAATATTCCGTCTCCCTGCCTGCCCATTGTTATTACTGGACTGCTTTCAAAGGAGAGCAGTGCTGCACACACCGAGGCAGGGAAACGAATTTGCTGGCATTAACACATGTCTCCTGTCCCACTTATTCAGTGTGTTTTGGGTTCTTATATTTTTCCTGTGGTTCACAGCAGATTCTCCTCTTTTAAAAGTTGTGTATCTTGTGTTTTATTATGCAGCAGTGAAAGTGGCTTCATGCTAATGTAGGTACAGCAGGGTTTCCTCTCAAGGGTGTTCGTGTAGCGCAGCAGGGTAATTCAATAACTTCTCAAGCCTTTCTGCCTTGGAGGCTTGTGTGTGAGTCACAGGGGGAATTGGTTTGATGGCAGTCTCCGATTGAAAGAGGCACAGGACTGAATGGCAGGCAGATCTTGATTGGGGTTCGCTGTCTCGCTGGCAGAAATGTGAAGGGAAGCTCTCGTGATGTCTGACTGTAGCTTGTGGAAATCTGCCTCAAATAACTAGACAAATAAAGTAATGTTAATACTTAACCCTTTCAAAAATACAGTCCTCTAAAGCACTAGTTCTCAAACTGGGGTCTACAAATGTTGCCTAGAGGGTCCTCCTTTTTATACAGTGATGGCTGTTACTGTGTAGTAGAGGTGGACAGATGTTAAAATGGGATTTTTCTACCTCTATGTTAGTTTCAGAAAATGTTCTATCACTGTTGCAGTTTCCTTTTCCTCAGTTTTCAGTTCAGGGCTCGTGTTCAAAATAAATATCTTTTTAAAAAAAGGGGTGTTCCTCCCACCCACACCCCCTAACAAAATACTTCGAGAGCCTCTAAAGAGGTCTGGGAAAATAACTCTATACAAAACAGCAGCCTTTTAATGTAACTGCATTCAACACAGAAGCCCCTGTCTTGTTGTTGCCACTGTGAAGCTACTTAATCTAATAGTTACATCAGGGTTGTGTTTTTGTAAAGTTAATTTAGTGCTGAAAGAGTAAGTAGGATTGTCTTATTGAGTCTGACACTGGGCAAGACTCATCGGGTTATCTCTGTTGGATCCATTCCAATAGTAGCGAACAGGAAGGATGGGGAGAGGGAGAGAGGGAGTGAAGAAGGGGGAGAGAGGGAGAGAAGATAAGGGGGAGAAAGAGGAGTACATTTAAATTATATTTTAAAAGAGCGTTCAAATCCGAGTTCACTTTTCCACTGGCAAATCCGTTCATATTAAAAAAAGAAAATCCATTCAGAAAGCCATCTTTAGCTGGATTATCCCTGTTCTTTTTCCGAGGTAATCTCAGAAGCAATGAGTTTGGAACTGTCTATTCCACAGAGCTTCCTTCGCACAACCCATATGAGATAAGGGATTATTGTCAGCAAATCCTCGGAAAAGGCAAACCTCCACTCAGTGAAGTAGGGAGAGCACCTCGCTCCGGAAAGATGGGTTTCTATGGTGGGAAGGTCCAGCCTGTGGGACTGGTCTCTGGCTGAGTATTAGGTTCCTGCGCTATAATTTAAAATGCAATATCTGTGTAGAGCCAGGCTAGGGAAATTGTTTTGCTCGTGTCATATTCTAATGCTGAACTGCCATAGCAATGTTCTTATTAAGTAAAAGATTCTCATTTAAGATTAGCAGTCATCACTGCCCTGTTGGAACCAGGAGCTAATTGCATGCATTTTTTACAATTCGGAAAAACCACCATATTCGTTTATACTCACTGTTCGGCACGGGCCAAGTAAAAAATATTTATATTAATTTAGATTAAGGACTCATTTCTCACCTGGCTCTCAAAAGCCAAAACAAAACAACAGAGGGGTATTGTGATACTGCAGTCACACAGCACTCCAGCTACATTGTAACTGCAGTAAGAGGGCCCTTCCTTCCTTAGTTAATGACCTGGCATCCCTGCTCATTGAATTGAAAGGAAAGAAAAGCTGAATGCAAACCACTGCCCGCAAACCACTACCCACTGTTTTACCATTCAACTAAGAGTAAGACAAGCTTGGCAACATCTTACCATTCAACTCATGGTCAGCAAGCTCTGTAGTGGTGAGGTAAGTATGTGTCTTGCGCTGATGTCAGTCGCATTAACTTCATTACAACTGCCTGATCTCAGTACAGCTCTGTTTTAATTGCTGTTTTGGCACAAAAGTATTTAAACAAAGTTAAACCAGGAATGCTAGCCGTAGCAGTGTTGCAAATCTACACGCAGGATATGTAATTATAAAGAGAGCGAATGTGTCACCAACTATAATTAAAAATGTACAATTGCCAGGGGGGTCTGCAGTAGCTGAATGGAATGACTCATATAAATTAAAAGTAGTGCAGCTTCATTCTTGAAATGCCAGAGATGCTTGCAAACAAGTTTTTCTTTCTGATAAAGAAATGGACTGTGCACCACTATAGAGTTCTCAATCGATTGCTCCAGATGAATGTTTGTTCAGTCATTTTGTTTTGAAAAGCGCAATCATGAGATATAGAGAATTTCTAAAAAGGAACTTGATTAAATGTAGGCATATGTTTTATACACAGGAAAGAGAAGAGACGCTCACTCTTTTTGCTTCTGTCATGTTTTACAATCAAAAATACACTTTATGTTTTAATAATTTACAATATTGAAGTTTCCCAAATGGATATCAGGTTTATTGATGCTGGCACAGCTATTTCACTAGCAGCCGGGAGAGAGGGAGCAGTTAGAATCTCTGATTAAGAATCTGTTGCATGGCTTTCCTTCTTCGTGCTGGATGCTTCTTATATTAATATCATTTACTACCAGTCAGGCAACTTATCCAGACTTGGCAACAACCTCAGATATTTATTTTTAGTCTACATATGCACCATATCAAGCTTGAGCAAGACCCGTACATTCAAACTGGATTTTTACCAGTGCCTTTTCCAAGCAGGCGAGTCACTGCGCTGGCTATAGAAATACAATATTAACCAGTAAAGACCTCATCGGTCAGGGCTTCAAAGAGGCTGGAGGGGAGTCTCACACTTTAATTACACATGTAAAGTGAAAAGGAGTCATGCAAGTCTTGGCTTGCCTCCACTTGTGTAGTGATGCCAGTGTCATGTTTTATGCTCGTTTCCAGCACCACTGCCGGTATGGCAGTGGCAGTGCCCCCAGGTCAAAGGGTAAAGCTCCTTCCAAGCACCTTTTAAATCCGCTCACGTGAATGTGCATTGCCATTGATTGCTACTCAGCTGTATATATGAGGGAAAGGCAGCTATTCTTGTTCTGAAATGAACCCATTTTTAACATGCACTGTACTTGTTTTCAGTACAATTTACTACCTGATGACAATTAAAACAAATGTTAATGGGATTTGCTGAGATAATCCATGTTCTGTATCTGCACACCCCTGGTAACAGTGCAGCTAAATGGCTGGGTTTATTTAACAGAAGCATGCTAGAAGTATTAAGTGCTTGATTTTTCTTTTTTTTTTTTTTGAAAAGATTTCTCCCAGGATGAATTCTAAACAAAGAAAAACACTGATACTGAAAAACAAAAGCCAAATATGTTTTCTTGGTGCCTGCTTTTTAATTAAAACAAGCAGCCTGGTGTCTGAAGGGTGCTCACTGAGAGTATTTCTTATTGTTTCGGAAGCCAAGTGAAGCAATCTTGTGTTTAGTTTTGTGTTGTTTTTGTAAAAGGCATTCATTGTAAATTCCTCTGAGCATCAGTTGAATTTGAAGTAAAGGTATGCTGGTACCTGCTGCAAATCCAAACAGTTTGACAGCAGTGAAATGAGTATAACTGTACAGCACAGGGACAGGATAGGAAATGTGAAACTCTTGGCATAGCAAGACCTCTGCGGGCAGCCAGGATGGCACTGGTGGGTTGTCTTGAATGCCAAAGCACCTGCCAACCAAGTGTGAACATCGGGTGAAAATGAGTTTGCATCTTACACAGCCCCCTGCACCATGGCTTTACTTTATTTTATACTACATAGTAAAATAAGGTTAATTAAAAAGGATAGTTCATTTGAATGTGACGTCATTTCTACCTCATACAAACTACGTGATACAACCTATCAGATAGAAATACATTTCAGATCACATCATTATCAGTCTGCTCTATATTCTGGGGTACAGTCTGCAGTAACTGTGCTGTTAATGGTAGTATAGCAGTACATGCCATCAAATAAACAACATGCTATAGTGTTGTCAAATGGTGCTGCTTCATCAATTATACAAAACAAGCATATTGGAGTATTTTGGCAGTAAAGGATATGGTTTAGCTTTGTTTTATTTTCGTGTGAGATGTCAACACATTAAATACATGAAAGCCGCGAAATTTATTAAACATTTAATAAATGAAAGTTAAAAATTTTACAGCATACCAAAGCCTCACAGCACTCTCTTTAGCTTTATTAAATATCACAGCTAGGAACATATATATATACTGTGTGTGTGTGTGTGTGTGTGTGTGTGTGTGTGTGTGTGTGTGAGCAGTAAGACCCAACACAGAGGACATTACCAGGCATTATAAAAGTTCATTTCTTTCTGGGTATCGCTCCCGTGTCCAGCACTGCTGGCATGTTTTCCAGTTTGTCCGACAGTACTTCTCTCTGTGCTACTGACAGCGACTGTACACATCTCAGAGGGGCTTGTGTTTTGATTTAGGCATTCCTCAACTGACATCTTATTAAAAAGCTTGACATTTACCTTAAATGATGTTTTGTTAATATCTGATGGAGTGATCTTGTTTAATTTGTTTTTGTGATGAGGTTACAAAGATTCTAAGGGCATATATCAGGGATATATCGCTCTAGCGCAACCGTACTGAGAATGCATGGAATCTTTCCATTGATGTGTATATAGATACAGTACCGTGCAAAAGCTTTAGGCAGGTGTGAAAAAATGTTGTAAAGTAAGAATGCTTTCAAAAATAGACATGTTAATAGTTTATATTTATTAATTAACAAAATGCAAAGTGAGTGAACAGAAGAAAAATCTACATCAAATCAATATTTGGTGTGACCACCCTTTGCCTTCAAAACAGCATCAATTCTTCTACGTACACAGTTTTTGAAGGAACTCGGCAGGTAGGTTGGCCCAAACATCTTGGAGAACTAACCACAGTTCTTCTGTGGATTTAGGCAGCCTCAGTTGCTTCTCTCTCTTCATGTAATCCCAGACAGACTCGATGATGTTGAGATCAGGGCTCTGTGGGGGCCAAACCATCACTTCCAGGACTCCTTGTTCTTTACGCTGAAGATAGTTCTTAATGACTTTCGATGTATGTTTGGGGTCGTTGCCATGCTGCAGAGTAAATATGGGGCCAATCAGATGCCTCCCTGATGGTATTGCATGATGGATAAGTATCTGCCAGTACTTCTCAGCATTGAGGAGACCATTAATTCTCACCAAATCCCCAACTCCATTTGCAGAAATGCAGCCCCAAACTTGCAAGGAACCTCCACCATGCTTCACTGTTGCCTGCAGACATTCATTCGTGTACCGCTCTCCAGCCCTTCGGCGAACAAACTGCCTTCTGCTACAGCCAAATATTTCAAATTTTGACTCATCAGTCCAGAACACCTGCTGCCATTTTTCTGCACCCCAGTTCCTGTATTTTCGTGCATAGTTGAGTCGCTTGGCCTTGTTTCCACGTCGGAGATATGGCTTTTTGGCCGCAAGTCTTCCATGAAGACCACTTCTAACCAGACTTCTCCGGACAGTAGATGGGTGTACCAGGGTCCCACTGTTTTCTGCCAATTCTGAGCTGATGGCATTGCTGGACATCTTCCGATTGCGAAGGGAAGTAAGCATGATGTGTCTTTCATCTGCTGCAGTAAGTTTCCTTGGCCGACCACTGCGTCTACGGTCCTCAACGTTGCCCGTTTCTTTGTGCTTCTTCAAAAGAGCTTGGACAGCACATCTGGAAACCCCTGTCTGCCTTGAAATTTCTGCCTGGGAGAGACCTTGCTGATGCAGTATAACTACCTTGTGTCTTGTTGCTGTGCTCAGTCTTGCCATGGTGTATGACTTTTGACAGTAAACTGTCTTCAGCAACCTCACCTTGTTAGCTGAGTTTGGCTGTTCCTCACCCAGTTTTATTCCTCCTACACAGCTGTTTCTGTTTCAGTTAATGATTGTGTTTCAACCTACATATTGAATTGATGATCATTAGCACCTGTTTGGTATAATTGTTTAATCATACACCTGACTGTATGCCTACAAAATCCCTGACTTTGTGCAAGTGTACCTAGAAGAATTGATGCTGTTTTGAAGGCAAAGGGTGGTCACACCAAATATGGATTTGATGTAGATTTTTCTTCTGTTCACTCACTTTGCATTTAGTTAATTGATAAATATAAACTATTAACGTGTCTATTTTTGAAAGCATTCTTACTTTACAGCATTTTTTCACACCTGCCTAAAGCTTTTGCACAGTACTGTGTGTGTGTGTGTGTGTATATATATATATATATATATATATATATATATATATATATATATATATATATATATAATATTTATTATATACGTACCGTTATTATGCACACACATTTATTAATTCTCCCTTCTCTATTTTACCAGCTCGTGAAATTTTTTCTACCCTCCCCCACCCCTAAGGCCCCACTGTGAGCTGTTTCTAAATGTGATTTCCTCCCTGAGTTTAAATCCCAGCTTTCTAAAATAATCAAGTTTCATGCCTTGGGTTACGTTTTTCATTTGAGGTACATTGTCAAAATTATATTTGAACAACTGAGAAAATGAGTCCATGCATTAAATACACTTTCCTTCCAGTCCATGTTTCCGACACGGTGATGTGTGGTTTTGCTTGCAGGCTATGATGTCTCAGCACCTCCATGCAACCCTGCATTAGGAAGTTGTTCTTTTTGATTAGAAACGTGTGGCTGCATGACAGGCAGGGCTCAGCTCAGCGCAGCACCGTATAGAAGCTTAAAGCTGCAGAGTCCCATACAGCCCTTAAAGCTGCAGAGTCCCTGGAGAGTCCCATACAGCCCTTAAAGCTGCAGAGTCCCTGCAGAGTCCCATAGAGCCCCTAAAGCTGCAGAGTCCCTGGAGAGTCCCATACAGCCCTTAAAGCTGCAGAGTCCCATACAGCCCTTAAAGCTGCAGAGTCCCATACAGCCCTTAAAGCTGCAGAGTCCCATACAGCCCTTAAAGCTGCAGAGTCCCATACAGCCCTTAAAGCTGCAGAGTCCCATACAGCCCTTAAAGCTGCAGAGTCCCATACAGCCCTTAAAGCTGCAGAGTCCCATACAGCCCTTAAAGCTGCAGAGTCCCATACAGCCCTTAAAGCTGCAGAGTCCCATACAGCCCTTAAAGCTGCAGAGTCCCATACAGCCCTTAAAGCTGCAGAGTCCCATACAGCCCTTAAAGCTGCAGAGTCCCATACTGTAGTATAATTCATAGGTGTCTGTTTTCTACATCCTTTTTTAACTTGGCCCTTTACTAGAGTGCACTGTGGAGCTCTTTTTTGTCTGTTCGGTTACTTGTGTAAGGCACAATGGGATGCTTCTTCATGTACAGTATATCAATTGAGGAATGGAAATATTGCATAGCAGTTAGACCCATTCCTGGTTTTACTAGGAGTTTAATAAGGCACACCTGAGCTTGTTACCTACAGGTATGCACTGTGGCAACCAGGATCATTTTAAAACCTGAAATGGGAGAAACTGCTATGCAGTACGAGTCGTATTTCCATCCTTGAAATGGTGCGGTGTAGTATTCTGTGTAAACAGCGTTGTCAACCCTGTTAACAGTTAACTTTGTATTTAAAGACGTGTTTACAGTGTTTGTCAGTTGTTAGTCTATCATGCATGAGAAGAGACTTATGGAAAATCAGGATGTGCTTGGAGTTTGTGACAGGCTGAGAGTGTGTCGAGGTTTATAATGCAATCATATAATATAATGTCTGTAATGTCACTGGTGTGATCTGAGTTGCTGGAGCGCTCCAGAGGGACCCCCGCTTGAAGATTTCTAAAATAAACGGGAGTCGGCTCCCACTGAAATAATTATTTGTTCTCATTATTGAAGGTTACAGGCAGTGTTAATTTGATTTGCTTTAATTAAGATATTTAAATGATTTCAGACAGTGATGATGATCTGCTGGTTGTATAATGGCATCAATTCAAATTAATAATGGCTGCTGTATATTCAGATGAATTCAAACAGCTGGATAGTTCATTAATCTGTGCTTTAATTAAGATATGAAAGATAGATTAAAGGTCAGTCATCATCATCATCATCATGCAGCAGTGCTATAACAATTATTATTAATGTTGCTTTTTTATTATCATTCAGTAATAAAAACAAATATTGCAAATGCCATAAAATAGTAAGAGAAACGTAAACAATAAATGAAAACAGTGCTGCATGTACCTACTCTCAACAACTACGTGAAGTATGATTCTAAGCA
The DNA here is from genome assembly GCF_017654505.1 of Polyodon spathula. Taxonomy (NCBI): domain Eukaryota; kingdom Metazoa; phylum Chordata; class Actinopteri; order Acipenseriformes; family Polyodontidae; genus Polyodon; species Polyodon spathula. The sequence continues at coordinate 108,574,606 of NC_054535.1, read as the reverse complement.
CAAGGCATCTGTTTTCCAAGATATGCAGATATTAAAAATGCACCATGCAGAAGATAAACTGCTACATCTGGTACCTCTGCTGTACTGCAGCTCACATGGTCATATTGCAGCGAGCACATGAAAGTGAATTTCAAGTGATTAGGTACATAAGAACATAATGACATTTACAAACAAGGGGAGGCCAGAGGAATCGTACCCTACATTAGCTCATCCGGTTCCTAGTCGCTGATTGATCTCAGACTGTGCCAAGTTGGGTCTTCAAGGATCGAAGCGATTCTGCCTCAACAACATGAACAGGTAGTCCGTTCCATACACTGTCTGTGAAGAAGTGTCTCCTTCCCTCTGTCCTGTCCGTCTAAACTTCATTTCCAGCTGTGTCCTCTAGCCCTGGATTCTGTACTGTGCTTAAAGTATTGGTCTGGGTTAACTATGTCAGCTCCTTTTAAGATTTTCAAGACTCCATTCATGTATCTCCCATTTGTTCCCTCAACCTGTCTTCCTAGCTCATTCCTTTCATCCCTGGGATGAGTCTGGTTACTGTGAAGGAAACAGGGTTGATAGTACTGCTGGTGCTAACAAGAGGACAGGAAGCCTTGGCTAGCAGTACAGCTCTTCTTTAATCACTCACATTCATCTCTAGTCTAGGGGCTATTATTACTTAGGAAATATCAGGCATGTCCAGAACATCTAAATGTGTAGCGCAGCAGTGAAGGGATATATCAGACCCATTGTGTTGTCAAGGAGATTCTGCAATGTGCAGCAACAGTTCCTCTGCGGCTCTACAGCAGGGTATTACACTCTATGATAATGCTTTCGCAATAGTGTTTTTTTTTTTTTCTCTAAGTGTCTTATTCTGCAGTAATGCCCGAAGTGTAGTGAGTATTGAATCTGGAAAGCTGGTTGTTGCATTGTGTAATACAGTGTTTTATAATAGTTGGAGCTGATCCATAACCCAGATAAGACTGAGAGCCTTTCGTTGTTCTTATTCTCAGATCCTTTATCAACCAAGGCACCTGCAGGTGCTCTTAACAGCGTTTCAAAAGACCTTCTTCTAACTTTAGATGGCAGTCACACTCCCCCTGACAGCTGCACACTGGAAGTTTGCAGGATTTGTTTTTTTAAGTTAATGTAAGAAGTCTCTGGTTTCAGCCTGTGTTGCTCATAGTGAGTGTAAGAGCCTTGCTTACCCCTGCTGTGTGCAATGTGCCACCCTTTACGTGATGTATCATATTACTCATTCCCTTTACTGCTATTTCTAGGTTCTGATCAGTTAAAGCTGGTGATGAAATTCAGCAGTAATTGATGTGGTTTTGCTCCCTGTTCTATTCACACTATATGCGTATCCCAGGTTTGATGCTGCTTAGTTTTTCTTTAGAGTAGACACACTAAAGCTGGAGTTGACTCTGCAGTGCAGTTCTTTGTTCTGCGCATGTATAAAACACTCTTTACGTGAATGATAGTCACATTATTTTTTAAAGTAGCATAGTTAGTTTACACACGCTAATGCAGGGTAAGATTACTCTGGAAGTAATTAACACAGACTTGAAACTACCTCGGGAGGTGGATTAGTTAGTCCAGCAGTCAGTTGCACTCAGGAAGAAAAAAACTGGTTGAGAGTCGTGCTTCACTCAACACCGCTCTGAAGCAACAGTGTGAAAACGGTATCAGCAAAAAATTATATTAACGCAATATGGACGCAACAGAGCCCCTAACCACTCAGAAGCACTTACTCTTTAAGACAGTAACCTCCTGGTTTATTATAATATTGCTCTAATCCCACACTCACTCTCAGCCAGTCACCCCCTAACCCTGTCCCTATCCCTGTCCCCCTCCCTCACAGATACCTGCACAAGCTCCGGGACCTGCACCTGCGCTACGAGAACTACACTGAGGCAGCCTTCACCCTGCTGCTGCATGCCAAGCTGCTGAAGGTGAGAGACAAACACGGGTTCAACCGGCCGGGGCTTGGGAGGGCCAGGCCGCACTTACAAAGCAGTCAAGCACAGCTGAACTCTAGCTACAGTTACACTTCACACTGTGTCTCTAACTACACAGTAATAACAGAGGTGTGCAGTTACAGGGCAACGACATTAACATTAAAAACTGCTAGTGTAATGTGTTAATAGACTATGTTGACACATGTAATTTCAAGGTAATGACTATGTAAATGCAATTACAGTGTAATTACAGTGTAGTTAGTCACCTCTTGGAAAGCTGTGCACAATGTAGGCACTGTGAGTGATAAGTGGTGTTTCTGTGTGGTTAACTCATTGGCGTGGTCTTACCTAAAAATTATACCTCAAATGTTTTTGTCACCACTTGATTCTAAGTTACTAAACTATATATGTTTTTAAAACATACCATTAGAAATCTTGGGGTTTATTTGACACAGAGTTTAACTTTACCAGCACATCGAAAATGGTTTTCAGAACAGCCTTTATCATCTAAGGAATATAGCTAGGCTGAGAAATGTTTTCGAACACAGATTTGCTGAATCCCTGGTCCGTGTGTTTTTTTGCTACTGGATTATTGTAACTGTCAAATCTCCAGTTGGTTATGAATTCTGCTGTCTGCATCATCTCTTCAGAGCATATCATACCAGTCTTGAAAAGAATTAATTGGCTCCCTGTTTGATTGTGGATTAAACTGGCCTATAAGATCCTTTATGGGCTAGCTTCTCAGTACCTTTCAGACATGTTGTCGGAATAAGTGCCAGCCCGTTCTTTACGCTCTTCTACTACAGGGCTAGCAACCACCCCGATGGCTCGGTTCAAAACTGTGGGAGGTACAGTAGGGCATTCAGGTACCTCACTCCCGAAATCTCTGCCAAAACATATCAGGGCATCAGTGCCACTTTTTAAATCGAGGCTAAACACAGAGTCGTTTGAGGCGTTTCACAGAAGTTGCTTTATAAATCCCTATTGCATTGTATTTTCTATTTATCCTAGCACTGTAATGTTTAGCACTGGTCTGCACTCTTACATCAAGGATACTAGCTGAAGTGCACTGCTGTTTTCATTTGATTTGATTCCTGCTGAATCAAACAAAACTCATCTTATTCAGCTGCTGTTCTTCATTAGATTTTCTTTCAGTACCACAAGCTGGACATTGATTTTTACAAAACAATTTTGTTTTATAAGACCCCAGAATAAAATGTTTCCCATCTAGTTTCATTTAAAACTGCAATTACAATGCAATTCAGCTGCAGGTAAATTGCAGATAATGTTAGTTCTTATAATGGAAGACTCAATTGTGCAGAATGTAATTGTAGCTTTTAATCTGCACTGCTATTCCAGCTCATCTTATCTGAAAACTAAATAGAGTAAAATGCAGCTGCTTTCTCAGTGCACCTGGTTTTAAATAAATGCCTAGGTGTGCTGTTTGTGAATAGCCCCACAATGCTGCCAGGCGGTTTCAGGGGGCTGTGACACATACAGTACCAACATGTTCTCTCCCAAACAACCCTGACGGGGTACCCCATGCCCCTGGGTCTATTTTTGTTTATTTTGTATTGTCTTGTGTTGTTTTATATGTATTATTACACGGGGTATAGCTTGGGTTGTGTAGAATGAGCGATTTAAAATGTATATTTGTATTAAGGCACAGGGATTGCACAATCACTTCACATGCAGAGTAAAGTGTGTACTTGTATGGGGGAATGGGGATTGCACAATCACTTCACGTACAGAGTAAAGTGTGTACTTGTATGGGGGAATGGGGATTGGACAATCACTTCACATACAGAGTAAAGTGTGTACTTGTATGGGGGAATGGGGATTGGACAATCACTTCACGTACAGAGTAAAGTGTGTACTTGTATGGGGGAATGGGGATTGGACAATCACTTCACGTACAGAGTAAAGTGTGTACTTGTATGGGGGAATGGGGATTGGACAATCACTTCACGTACAGAGTAAAGTGTGTACTTGTATGGGGGAATGGGGATTGCACAATCACTTCACGTACAGAGTAAAGTGTGTACTTGTATGGGGGAATGGGGATTGCACAATCACTTCACGTACAGAGTAAAGTGTGTACTTGTATGGGGGAATGGGGATTGCACAATCACTTCACATACAGAGTAAAGTGTGTACTTGTATGGGGGAATGGGGATTGCACAATCACTTCACGTACAGAGTAAAGTGTGTACTTGTATGGGGGAATGGGGATTGCACAATCACTTCACGTACAGAGTAAAGTGTGTACTTGTATGGGGGAATGGGGATTGCACAATCACTTCACGTACAGAGTAAAGTGTGTACTTGTATGGGGGAATGGGGATTGCACAATCACTTCACGTACAGAGTAAAGTGTGTACTTGTATGGGGGAATGGGGATTGGACAATCACTTCACATACAGAGTAAAGTGTGTACTTGTATGGGGGAATGGGGATTGGACAATCACTTCACGTACAGAGTAAAGTGTGTACTTGTATGGGGGAATGGGGATTGGACAATCGCTTCACGTACAGAGTAAAGTGTGTACTTGTATGGGGGAATGGGGATTGGACAATCACTTCACGTACAGAGTAAAGTGTGTACTTGTATGGGGGAATGGGGATTGCACAATCACTTCACGTACAGAGTAAAGTGTGTACTTGTATGGGGGAATGGGGATTGCACAATCACTTCACGTACAGAGTAAAGTGTGTACTTGTATGGGGGAATGGGGATTGCACAATCACTTCACGTACAGAGTAAAGTGTGTACTTGTATGGGGGAATGGGGATTGCACAATCACTTCACGTACAGAGTAAAGTGTGTACTTGTATGGGGGAATGGGGATTGCACAATCACTTCACGTACAGAGTAAAGTGTGTACTTGTATGGGGGAATGGGGATTGCACAATCACTTCACATACAGAGTAAAGTGTGTACTTGTATGGGGGAATGGGGATTGGACAATCACTTCACGTACAGAGTAAAGTGTGTACTTGTATGGGGGAATGGGGATTGGACAATCACTTCACGTACAGAGTAAAGTGTGTACTTGTATGGGGGAATGGGGATTGGACAATCACTTCACGTACAGAGTAAAGTGTGTACTTGTATGGGGGAATGGGGATTGGACAATCACTTCACGTACAGAGTAAAGTGTGTACTTGTATGGGGGAATGGGGATTGCACAATCACTTCACGTACAGAGTAAAGTGTGTACTTGTATGGGGGAATGGGGATTGCACAATCACTTCACGTACAGAGTAAAGTGTGTACTTGTATGGGGGAATGGGGATTGCACAATCACTTCACGTACAGAGTAAAGTGTGTACTTGTATGGGGGAATGGGGATTGCACAATCACTTCACATACAGAGTAAAGTGTGTACTTGTATGGGGGAATGGGGATTGCACAATCACTTCACGTACAGAGTAAAGTGTGTACTTGTATGGGGGAATGGGGATTGCACAATCACTTCACGTACAGAGTAAAGTGTGTACTTGTATGGGGGAATGGGGATTGCACAATCACTTCACGTACAGAGTAAAGTGTGTACTTGTATGGGGGAATGGGGATTGCACAATCACTTCACGTACAGAGTAAAGTGTGTACTTGTATGGGGGAATGGGGATTGCACAATCACTTCACGTACAGAGTAAAGTGTGTACTTGTATGGGGGAATGGGGATTGCACAATCACTTCACGTACAGAGTAAAGTGTGTACTTGTATGGGGGAATGGGGATTGGACAATCACTTCACGTACAGAGTAAAGTGTGTACTTGTATGGGGGAATGGGGATTGCACAATCACTTCACGTACAGAGTAAAGTGTGTACTTGTATGGGGGAATGGGGGAATGGGGATTCCACAAATTAGTTCACGTGCAGACTGTGCCAGAATTCAAGTGAATGATTGATTAAGCAAGCTAGTCCTGGCACAGCTGCATAAAGAGATTGGGTTGGTGTGTTCAGAGGCAGAACGAGAGTCAGGCGGTAAAGAGAAAGAATAAATAATAAGAAAACAATTGCTACATGTGCTGGGTATACACCGGTGCGATACATGTCTGTTTTGACCCATGTCTGTTTGTCTGTCTGTTTTGCCATTTTGGTTTGTTCAGTGTTTTCATTTTCGTCAAGCTTTTATTTGTTTATTTATAATAAACTCGCGCATTAGCGCGTCACTCACTCCAGTACTGTGTCTGTCTACTTCCGGGTCTGTGACATCGCCACTCAAGATATTTGTGACACTTTTACATAACTAAAGCCAACCATACCGCTCCCATTTATTCTTACAGGCAGGTTTATGTGGCATTTGCAGTCAGACAATGCACAGTAAGTATGGAGCTGTTTCACAAAACATCTGAGAAATGGCACTGAACACAATGAAAGCTGCAGCACTTTTACTGGTACAAAAACACAAGCTCTCTCACTAAAGGGATCACAATCAGAAGCGCGGGGGGGGGGGGTCCTCAGTCAGGATGCCTAATGGAACAAGCTCTCTCACTAAAGGGATCACAATCAGAAGCGCGGGGGGGGGGGTCCTCAGTCAGGATGCCTAATGGAACAAGCTCTCTCACTAAAGGGATCACAATCAGAAGCGCGGGGGGGGGGGGGGGGGGGGGGGTGGGGAGGGGTCCTCAGTCAGGATGCCTAATGGAACAAGCTCTCTCACTAAAGGGATCACAATCAGAAGCGGGGGGGGGGGGGGGGGGTCCTCAGTCAGGATGCCTAATGGAACAAGCTCTCTCACTAAAGGGATCACAATCAGAAGCGCGGGGGGGGGGGTCCTCAGTCAGGATGCCTAATGGAACAAGCTCTCTCACTAAAGGGATCACAATCAGAAGCGCGGGGGGGGGGTCCTCAGTCAGGATGCCTAATGGAACAAGCTCTCTCACTAAAGGGATCACAATCAGAAGCGCGGGGGGGGGGGTCCTCAGTCAGGATGCCTAAAGTCAGTACAGCGTGATTTCATTGACAGTGGATGCAGATTGAAACACAAGCTGTTCAAGCGTATTGCAGCACATCACATCACGCTGCCCCAGTGAGAGCAAAGAATTGGAGATCAGACTGGACCGAAGCTACTTGGATCTGAACCCTGTTTCATTAGATTACACTCCCAACAGAGCAGAGCGCCCTGCCAGTTCATGCTTTCATTCTCTTTAGCTTGTGCTGCTCTTTACTGAGGTTTATATGCAGTCTGGAGTGCGAGGAAACTGGTCTGCAAGCAAGGGGGCTGGCAGGTAGACACACATGTGCATAAGTGATGCAGGGACGCAGAGTCAGATGAGCATGTATAATAATATAATCATAATAAACATTATTTTATATAGTGCCTTTCAAGTACAAACATCACAAAGCACTGCACAGTTCAATAAAAAAAGACGTAGCAGACTGTGGCAAAGTGGCTGCTGATTATAAACAGGTACAAGCACAGTCACCAGTCCTGGGTGCGCGCTGTAGTGCTCGTGGTGGGTGATACAGTTTAAAGAGTGGCAATAGGGTACTGCTGTTCCGGGTTCAATGCTGGCCCTTAGCTACAGCTCCGGAACATGTTAGCCGTCTATGAACACACAAGTAACGATTATAGACAAGACAAACAAACAAACGCGATATTTTACGATTTACTGCATGGGTCCTTCTGGGTTATATTTCATAACCAAAGTGAAGGAACAGATTACGAGTCTCCGCCCCCCTTATATGCTAGTATGCATGACCCCTTGGTAAACGATTGCAGCTGCTTTTATAATCTGCAGCTGCTACATTGTTTCCCTTCTGGGTCAATACGTTCTGGTAACGTAGTCTCGCTGCCAACTTCCAGATCCTGGAAATGAATTGTCGGGCCAGCCTGTCCAAAGGGCCATACCTTTGCTGCTTTGACGGGAGAGAGATTTACAACCAAGATTCATTATATTCTGTCACACAGATAAAATGTATAGAGTTAAACATTAGGAAAAGCTAATGTATAAAAGTATGTTTTAAGACTATATGTATAGACTAAATATAGCCAAAGTCTCAGAGTCTTTGATCACCTCCAGGAAGAGCATTCCACAATCTTGGTGCAGAACTGCAGAATGCGCCATTGAATGCAGCCTTTTTTTCAGAATAATTACAAGACCAGAGTCCATTGACCGCAAATCACATGAAGGTAATTACTTGTAGTTGTATACTAAATCTTTTATATAGCATGGAGCCAATCTGTTTAGGGCTTTATAGGTCATCAGCAGAATTTTTAAATCAGCCCTAGACTTGACAGGCAGCCAATGCAAGGATGCCAAAACAGGAGTTCTGTGTTCGCTGGATTTAAATTTAGTTAAAACCTGAGCAGGCGAATATACTTCAGCCTGTCGAGAGCCCTGTTAGAGACGTCAGCAAGCAGAGCATTGCAGTAATCAAGTCTAGCAAAGACAAAGACAGAACGCAATCGGGCAATATTCTGTAATTAAAAAATGACATCCTGTTAACATTCCACACATGTGTAACAGAGCTGAGCTACCAAATATGCAAATGCAAGTACAGAAGAGTGGGATTGCTCTACCATCAGCATAGTGGAAACAAGCAGTAGAATGAGAGCACAGATTAGAAAGATATGCATTTACATGAACACTGTTACTGGCTAGAAAACATTACTGGCTAGAAAACAAGCAGTAGAATGAGAGCACAGATTAGAAAGATATGCATTTACATGAACACTGTTACTGGCTAGAAAACAAGCAGTAGAATGAGAGCACAGATTAGAAAGATATGCATTTACATGAACACTGTTACTGGCTAGAAAACAAGCAGTAGAATGAGAGCACAGATTAGAAAGATATGCATTTACATGAACACTGTTACTGGCTAGAAAACAAGCAGTAGAATGAGAGCACAGATTAGAAAGATATGCATTTACATGAACACTGTTACTGGCTAGAAAACAAGCAGTAGAATGAGAGCACAGATTACTGGCTAGAAAACAAGCAGTAGAATGAGAGCACAGATTAGAAAGATATGCATTTACATGAACACTGTTACTGCCTAAAAAAAAACGTGCCTGTCATTTTGACAAGACAAATGTGCCCCTTCATAATGTGTAATAGTTATTTAGTTAGTATTTGTTTCACATAGAAAGCTGTTTCAGTTAATGGCGGTTTTGAAGGCGATGTTTGGTATTGCATCACTGAGAGCTAATATAAATTATAAACACATCTGTATTAAAAGAAAACAGATAGGGGGTGCAGCCTACATGCATATCTTATTATATCTAATGTGGTTTCATCTGTTTGCTGTGTTGCTTAGCAATATATACTGTATATCGTGGTAGTACAGCATGTGATTGTGTAGAAATGGGTTTTTATGAACAAACTGCTTAACCAAATGTGGGGAGTTGTTTGCAGACCACCTGGAGTTTACTTACAGATCACAGGCAGGGAACCACTGTTTTAGAGGAAGCATCTTGAGAGCCTCCAGGGAGACAGATATGTTTCTAATTAGGGATCTGAGGTATTTCTGAGATAGCTGTTACCAGATGCAGCTCATATCTCAACAATTTAAATGGTCAGATAATTTTTAATTGTCTCAAGAGAGTTTATCAAAGAGCTGGGGGCTCTGCCAAGTACACAGCTTGACACAAACAACAACACTTTCTATAGTCCTGTAATGAATGTCTTTCTAGCAGCTGATGAGTTAATAATACTGACTTCAGTATAAGACCCGTACTTGCCAAACTTGGAGTTTGGTAAGGCATTCATCTGCCCTACAAAACGAATCCTGAGCCCTGCGGTTGAACAAGATGATGACTTACCTGTGTTCAACTCAATGGACTGCTCTAAACTTTAAGCTCATTGTAACAGCAGTAAGAGTGTTTGTTATTATCGAGATCTCAAACAGCAGTTCCAGTGTAGTTACTGAGTCTGCTCACTTCAGTCTGGCTGTTTCTGCTGATGTACTTCACTCTGGTTTCACACAGCAGGATTTTCATTTCAATCAATCAATCAATCCAGCAATAATTTGTGTTTTCTTATTTTTTTCTTACTTAACAATGATGCATACCGTCTTTTTAAATATAATCCAAAGTCAATACTGGGTATGTTAATAATGCTGCTGTACAGGGAGCATGGAGTGTACAATGAGACAAAGACTGGATAATCGCCAAGATGGAGTCGAGGCTTTTATATTAGCAAGGACCCTCTCCATTTCTCGTGCAGTCCACAAACCTTATTGTGATGCAGCCTTGAATTCAGTTTTTTTTCTCCAAGTGGTAACCCAAAGTGCAAACATCACGGCTAACCTTCTTAACGTGATTGAGGCTTACAAGAGCCTCTACAGCAAGATCATTGACTACTTTGACAAGGGCAAGGTACTGTACACCCGCTCCGACCACTGAGCACAGCAGGGCAGGGGCCCTCACACTGCTATACTTGAGGTAACGATGGGCAAGCTGGTTCGAGGTTAATCCAGGCTAGAAGCCAGTATAGAGAGTCCAGACACAGGGTTCAGTAGTCAACTGCTTCAGACCAAACTGGGCCGAGATCCAGTTTCATTCTATAACTCACAAGTCAGGCTAGTTAACCCACTTTTACTCCGGATACTTCCGAGGCACGCCTACACAGCTCTGCAGCGTCTTACACCTGAGAGCTAGTCAGAAACCAGCATGTGGTGCTAAAGAACTACATGTGCTACTTAAAGGTGCAATAGCCAATTAGTAACAGTTCATTACACTGACCACTGACATTTACTCATCTGAAGAGTATTTAAATTTGAGAAAAAACAATGTTATAAAACTGCACAGCCCAACGACTCCTGTTAAAACACAGGCATACACATTTCAAGTTCCTTTCCATGCGCCACCTGTCTTTCACAAGATGATGCACATTAATAATGGCTAGTAATAAATGCAATCTCTTAATCTGGGCTGGTCCTCATAAGCAGGCTGACCTCAGTTTAGGATCATTATTTTCAGCTCTGATACTGCTGTGTCCAATCAGTGCTCTCCTGCGCTCTCCTTGACTGACCCCCCACACTCCCGGGGCCAGGAGGTTAATTTGAGTTTAAAATGCAAACAGTTTCAGAGCCCAGTGGAATGACCCTGCTGAGCCCTGTGATTGTCCGTGCTAATGGAGCTCTCCGCACAGAATATCAAGTGGCATTGCTCAGCCTTCATATCGCAGCCCTGAGACTCTGTTCTTCACAGGCTGCAGAGGCGCTTGTGCTCCACCTGGTATCACAGTGTGAATCACTCACCTTTATAAAAGTTTACTGCTCTATTTTTTCAGCTTTCCCATACCTTTCCCATGCTTATGTTATGCATTTACCGTTGTTTACTCTGGCCTGCCATGTATAATAATATGCTTTACCATACCCTCTAGTCTTTACAATCCTTACCTATTCTTTACCATGCTTTCACTGTGCTGTATTACACTTTGCTATGGGAATATTTTCTAAGGGCATCCTCCACCCACATGTACAGGGCAGGAGACTCTGGTCAAGTGGAACTGCATGGCCTCACTACTTTCTCTCTGTCAAATATCATAGTCTGTCACTGAGGAATGAAAAGACTGTTCAGTCGTTGCTCATTTATTTTCAGAAGGATCTGATTTTCAGAGCTTGCTGCTCCATGTTTTAAGGGTTAAAAATGACCCGTTCAGGTTGCAAAGTGAGAAATGAATCCTTTATAAAAGTGTGTTCTACTGTATACCTCGATAAACGTGGTGAGAAGACGTCAAATAATCATGGGAAAAACAGCAGAATGAATCTGCTGAAGTGTCAATCAACACCCATGAAATATCTGTCAGTTAATAATGAATAACTAGTCATCATGTTTATCATCACATTGATTACGTTTATTTGAGTACTTTCCATTCGGCTCTATTGAGCATATGCTTTCCATGCATAAATAAAGCACAGTGCACATCACAGTGCTTAAAATGTGTTTCCTGATTACAGCAAATAGCCTGCATATGAAATAAAACAAAAAGAAAAGTACTGTGCTGTATAACTTCAATATGAAATGCCAAAACAGAATAAAGCAGTACGTTGGGGCAGTACAGCTATGTGTTGTCCATGGCCTTAAATGACCTGGCATTGTCAACCATCCTGTCATATTAAACTTTATTTAAGGTGCTGGTCACAGAACACAAATACTGTAAGCATGACAACCTCTTAGCAGCCATCAGAGACAGAGCTCCAATCATTGATCACACCACAGCCTCAATGGGGTGCATTTCCTGGTAAAATAAATAAAAGGGGTTTCTCTTTACAGTACGGTCCCAAACGACATCCCCTCTGTAACTGTATCAGCAGTTCTTTAAGATGAAGCACGGACTGGAAAGAAAATAATGCAGTCAGGCAGTCCAACTGCAATTAACTTGGAATAAATATTTAGTTACGGGTAAACAAGTCCATGTAATTGCCAGTCATTCGAATTCATTTGGACCCACCCCTATTCTGTGCATCACTGAGTATCTACTCCCCACAGTAACTACAGCATTCTGTGCCATTGGTTTGACAAGTGTAATTTGATTTAAATGAAAACTGCTTCCAGTACAGTTCACAAATAGGCTGTCTTGCAGCTACAGCACAATGCTGAAAGACAATTGAACTCCAGCTTTCTAATTGTAGTTGCCTTTTTTAAGCATTAACACTTCAAGATGCCAGTTGCATTGTGCAGATCCTTGTTGTAGCTTTACACCCAAACTGCATGTGCATTCTGTGCGGTTTAACAAAGTTACCACACGCTGGCAAGGGTGGAACACGTTCCTCGAAAGGGATGTTTGCAAACAGCTACAATGCATTATTATTTCAATTGACCTTGCTGTACTTTTTGTATTCTTCTTGGAAAAAAAACAACTAACATTTCCAATAACAAAGTATTAGAGGATCTATTCCTGTCAATTGATTTAAACTTTATAAAGTACTTACAGGCATACAGACAGCCAACACTCTTTCTAAAGTTTGTAAAGTACTGTAGAAACAGCATGTGAAAGCCTACTAACTATATTTTGTGTTTATTCTGGATCCTGCAGCTGTTGTTATTGTGGTCAGGAGCTTGTCAAAGTGTTGATTTGAATGTGTCTTTGTGTGTCAGATGTGGGAGGAGGCGATCATGCTGTGTAAGGAGCTGGCTCAACAGTACGAGAGCGAGCTGTTTGACTACGAGATGCTGAGCGCCAACCTGGTGAGTCAAGAGGGACGAGAGGAAGGGGTGTGAGGGAGAGGAGAGGAGGGTAGAGGAGAGGACAGGGAGGGAGAGGAGAGGAGGGTAGAGGAGAGGACAGGGAGGGAGAGGAGAGGAGGGTAGAGGAGAGGACAAGGAGGGTAGAGGAGAGGACAGGGAGAGAGAGGAGAGGAGGGTAGAGGAGAGGACAAGGAGGGAGAGGAGAGGAGGGTAGAGGAGAGGACACGGAGGGAGAGGAGGGTAGAGGAGAGGACAGGGAGGGAGAGGAGAGGAGGGTAGAGGAGAGGACAGGGTGGAGAGGAGAGGACAAGGAGGGAGAGGAGAGGAGGGTAGAGGAGAAGACAAGGAGGGAGAGGAGAGGAGGGTAGAGGAGAGGACAAGGAGGGAGAGGAGAGGAGGGTAGAGGAGAGGACAGGGAGGGAGAGGAGAGGAGGGTAGAGGAGAGGACAGGGAGGGAGAGGAGAGGAGGGTAGAGGAGAGGACAGGGAGGGAGAGGAGAGGAGGATAGAGGAGAGGACAAGGAGGGAGGGGAGAGGAGGGGAGAGGAGAGGACAAGAGGGAGAGGAGGGAAAGTAGGGTAGACGAGGGGACAGGGAGGGAGAGACTGGAAAGAGGGAGAGGAGGTGGGGGAGTGAAGTATTCGAATACGAGATACTGAGCTCCAACTTAGTCAAGACAGAGCAAGGGGAACAGGAGTGGAAGGAGAAAGGGAAGGAAGGAGGGGGAAGGGATGGAGAGGAGGAGAGGGGGAGGGAGAATTGAGGGCAGTGGGGGAGGGAGGGACAGAGGAGAAGATAGGGAGATAGAGGGGAAGGAAGGGGAGAGAGATGAGGGGGATATAGATGGGCAGAGGGTGAGTGGTTAAAGCATTAGATGCTCAGTGCCAATCTGATGAGTCAAGAGGGTGCAGCTGGAGAGGGATAGAAGGGAGGGGTAGTGAAGGGAAAGCAGCAGGGTGGACAGTATTCTCCTTCAAGCCGTTTCTTTACAGACTCTTGAGCTGCTCGCATCATGGGTACACCTGAGAGACAGGAGGCAGCAGAGCTGGTTTATTTCTTTGGCATAAAGGAGTTCACCTGAGCCTAGCGGCCTCTGGTGATGATTGAGAGGAGACGGCTGCTAGGAGTGTAATTAGCTCCTCACAGCTCTTCTATCCCGAGCAAACTCAGGGGCCAGACAGATCAAGACGGTTCACACAACAGAGTCAGGGTTTCAAACAGGCTCCATCTTCAGACAACAGGGAGAAGCTCGTCATTTGCTTTCTCTAAACTATTTGATTTGATAATTATAATAAAGACTGGTTAAAAAGCTATACTTAAATCATTACTTATCATTGAGCTCACTAAACAAACACGTCCACTGCTTTAATAACACATCCTATTGCTTATCATGGTAAGCTGCTTTTCATTCTACAGCAGTGCAACCTCTTCAGTGTACACTAAATTGAATGGGAGTCAACTGACCTTTCTGAATACCAATGCTAACTTAAGCATCAATTATGTCAATAGATACTACTTAACTATGCACTACACAAAGCGTACGCTTCGCTCGAATGTCAGTTAATACGGGCCTCAGAGGTTATGACTGAGGGTTTACAGTTATAGATGGACTGCCTGTAATATTCTAAGTTCAACACAAGAAAAAAACTGTTAGGTACCTACTATGAAGATATTAGCAGAAGGGTTTTGTTTTATCCTTCTCTCGTTCAAATCCACCACCATTCTCTCTCTCTCTCTCTCTCTCTCTCTCTCTCTCTCTCTCTCTCTCTCTCTCTCTCTCTCTCTCTCTCTCTCTCTCTCTCTCTCTCTCTCTCTCTGTCTGTCTCTACAGCAAATACAGGCCAAGTTCTTCCAGAACTCTTCTCGGTACTGCCGACGAGGCCGACCCCTCATCCGAAGTTCCCTCAACTACGTCCCTGATGCCGGTCCCCAAGGGTGGAAAGGAGGCTCATGCCTCCCCCAGACAGGGGATTCAGAGGGTACACTACTGAAACCTAAATTTCCCACCTCTCCTGTCGAGGTACATTTGAAGCTGAATGTCCTCCTACCCATTCAATCCCATGTCCAATATTTGTAAAGATAAGAAAATGGTCCAGAGAGAAGCTCCCCCCCCTCCCTCCAGTACGTAAAAACGTGGTAAAAATAAAACATTTTAATAATGCGTCCCAAAATTTGACGGATAACAAGAAATTCATGGGGTACTACGGCCAGGGGTTCCCCACCTTCCTCCGAGTACGGTTTGCTGTCTGTCCCCTAAGTGTCACTGTGTACTTTATTAAAGTGCTCCTGTGCTGGCACTCTACAGTCATTTAGTAAACTTCGGTGATGCTTAACTACAGTACAGTATACCACATTTCTTTCTTTCTTTCTTTCTGATGCGTATTTCACACAGCATGCACCATAATAACCTTAGAGGTAAACTGCCTATTTCAAGATATCTAATTTGTTTTAGAACTTAATTGGATGACAAAGTTTTTTCAACCTATTATAAACATCTCTAGTTTTTAACTATTTTTATTATGTCTCTCTCTCTCTTTCTCTCTCTCTGTCTCTCTCACCTTCTATTTATAATTTTCAAAGTGTAAAGGAACCTTTTTTAGCTGTAATTATCCAAGACCCCCCCTTCACTTATTAAATATATACATTTTGATACTAATGTGTGAAATCCATTGTCTCCTCATACTCCAGTTTAAACCGAGAGGCTAAATCCTCTCTATTGTTGGAATCATCAAAAAGCAAGCTCATCTGTACAGTTCTGTCTAAACTGGGAGATTAATTCATATGCAAGGAGACCCTCCACTGCAGAGAAATTGCTTTCAAGCCATCCTCCGTGCTCCGTGCTGGCTTTCAGGCTCCTGTCCTGGAGCCAGCACCCCATCCTCTCTCCTCCTGCTATCAGCACTCCAAGGCTGGGCGATGGCAGATGACAGATGGCACAGTGATAAGCTACATCAGGAAATGCTGTTGTACCTTCCACTCTAGCCCTGTATGGCTAGAGGCTCTTCTCACTAGACATGCAACATATGGACTTGCTGTATTGGTACAGGTCCTAATAAAGTGGCCAGACAGTGTACTGTACGTGCCCCAGTAAAGTGAAATGTGTGAGAGTAACAGTATAATGTTGCTGGGAGGCTTGGTGCTGCAGGGGTTGCTGCCCTGATGTCAAACCAAGGGCTATTACGATAGAATCCCAACACAGGTCACTACCTCACCTGCCTGCATTCCTCCAGCATGGCTGATTTCAGATGCTCTCCAGTAGCCACTCCCCTCCCTGTTCCCCAGGCTGCCACAGTTTAAATATCTCACAGATCTGTGTACTCCGAAGGGATATTGGAAGGTTCAGTCCTCAGGAACAAGGACAGCTTGAGGTCACTTTTGCACGCAAGGCTTTAGTTTTTGACGTATGGCCCAACCGTTGTGCTGCATTGGGAGGTGGGTTTGGAGGTCAGTGTCCAGAAAGCCTAAACCTTAAAGCTGAGGAGCGTATTTCACTCAGCACTTAGCAGCAGATATAAACCTTAAAGCTGAGGAGCGTATATCACTCAGCACTTAGCAGCAGATATAAACCTTAAAGCTGAGGAGCGTATTTCACTCAACACTTAGCAGCAGATATAAACCTTAAAGCTGAGGAGCGTATTTCACTCAACACTTAGCAGCAGATATAAACCTTAAATCTGAGGAGCGTATTTCACTCAGCACTTAGCAGCAGATATAAACCTTGAAGCTGAGGAGCGTATTTCACTCAACACTTAGCAGCAGATTGTGAGGCGAGAGTGTATTAAATGGAATGTCCAGACAGTAATTTATGTTTACAGAAATAAAAAAAATTATTTTTATTATCTATACACAACAAAATAATTAAATAACAAAAGAAAACAAAATGGTGTGAGGGAAGGAGTGCAGGGGTGAAATCCAAAACCGATCGTGATGACTCGTCTTTAATCGTCTTTGTGGTAAACCATACATAAACAAAAAAAGACAAAAGAAATGTTAGTTTTTTTTTTAAAAAATCCCGCTGCACCAAACTAGTCTCTCCCTCCACCCGTTACTCCTCCTATTTTACTTTCGGACCAACCCCGAACACAGTAGTATGTTCCCTTTAGTATGCAATGTCCCGCCTCTGTAGTCAGTGGAACACCAATCCCCAACTGACAAGTGTCCTTATCCTTCACTTGACTCCAGTGGCTGGAATTTACATACTCGTACTTCCGCCCCTCACCAAGGTGCCGCCCCTCAAAAGATGACTTTTGCCATGGTCACGAGATCTTGGTAAGGGAAGTCCCGAGTTGGTTTGATGCCATCTACTGTCGGGAGGCTGAATCACAGACCGAAATCCCTTTGACTCATCACACAGATATAAACCTTAAAGCTGAGGAGCGTATTTCACTCAACACTTAGCAGCAGATATAAACCTTAAAGCTGAGGAGCGTATTTCACTCAGCACTTAGCAGCAGATATAAACCTTGAAGCTGAGGAGCGTGTTTCACTCAGCACTTAGCAGCAGATATAAAACTTGAAGCGGAGGAGCGTATTTCACTCAACACTTAGCAGCAGATATAAACCTTAAAGCTGAGGAGCGTATTTCACTCAGCACTTAGCAGCAGATATAAACCTTAAAGCTGAGGAGCGTATTTCACTCAACACTTAGCAGCAGATATAAACCTTGAAGCTGAGGAGCGTATTTCACTCAACACTTAGCAGCAGATATAAACCTTGAAGCTGAGGAGCGTATTTCACTCAGCACTTAGCAGCAGATATAAACCTTGAAGCTGAGGAGCGTATTTCACTCAGCACTTAGCAGCAGATATAAACCTTAAAGCTGAGGAGCGTATTTCACTCAACACTTAGCAGCAGATATAAACATTGAAGCTGAGGAGCATATTTCACTCAACACTTAGCAGCAGATATTTGCAGCCAAGCAAAAAAAGAAAGTTAACCGCCCCTCTGGGATGGTTAAAAAATCAAACCAGACTTCAAACACACTTGTTTAAAAAGCGAAAAGCCCAGGCTGCCCTCCATTATCAATGAACAATCTGCTTGGGCCCAGGCCTTTTTCTGAACCAGAAACATCAAGACAGAGCTGCGCAGGGATCTCTCCCTGCAAACAGCATTCTCTCTGGGGCTTTTACATGAGTAAAGCACCTGCTCCTCTACTCTGCATGGCTGCATGTACTCATTGAAGTTTGTAAATCATGACACTATTATAGAAGACAGTTACTGCTGTAATCCCAGGGTAGAAGCTTGGTAAATCATAGGCAATGCAAAAGACTTTGAGTCCAAATGTCTGTCAATGAAACATTTTAGTATTTCTACGATTAGCCGTGTTGAGGGTTTAATCATTACGGATGAAGCATTGTAAAGCACAAGATAGATTTTGAAAGCACTTGAATGGCTTGTACAATTACTTGAAACACCTTTCCGAAGGGTATTATCAGAGGTAAGCTTCGCAGCGCATGTCTGTTGCTGGTGTTTATTATCAGAGGTAAGCATCGGAGCGCACGTCTGTTGCTGTTTTTTTTGCAAGCCCAGCAGTATTTAAATCAATAATCTCCCATAGCGGGACAGGGCAAGTGAACAAAGTAAAACGCAGGCTGTAAGCTGCGCTAGGTTTTCATTAAAGCCAAGCCAGCTCCCCTGTGAGCCCCTCCAGGGATTCATTACTGTATCTTCATCCTTCTTTTTTAGTGACGTTCTGACATCATTTTGTTTGTTCGTCCAATTTCTATGAGGTTTGAAGGTGCACAAGTCCCTGTGCTTTAAAACCCTGAGTTATTGTTTTATTGCTTTAATCAAAATGTAATGAAATTGCAATACTGTACTTGTAAACACAACTACTGTTCGTTTTACAACCCTTTACAATAAAAGCAGTTTCCCATAGTAAGAGCAGAGCACAATGTAATAAACACAGTGAAAGCATGGTAAAGCACAGGCAAGCATTGTAAAGCACAGAGAGCTACACAGGCAAGCATGGTAAAGCACAGGCAAGCATTGTAACACCAGAGAGCTATACTAAATCACTGGCAAGCATTGTAACACCAGAGAGCTATACTAAATCACTGGCAAGCATTGTAACACCAGAGAGGTATCGTAAAGCACAGACAAGCACTGTAACACCAGAGAGGTATAGTAAAGCACAGGCAAGCACTGTAACACCAGAGAGGTATAGTAAAGCACAGGCAAGCACTGTAACACCAGAGAGGTATAGTAAAGCACAGGCAAGCACTGTAACACCAGAGAGGTATAGTAAAGCACAGGCAAGCATTGTAACACCAGAGAGGTATAGTAAAGCACAGGCAAGCATTGTAACACCAGAGAGGTATAGTAAAGCACAGGCAAGCACTGTAACACCAGAGAGGTATAGTAAAGCACAGGCAAGCACTGTAACACCAGAGAGGTATAGTAAAGCACAGGCAAGCACTGTAACACCAGAGAGGTATAGTAAAGCACAGGCAAGCACTGTAACACCAGAGAGGTATAGTAAAGCACAGGCAAGCACTGTAACACCAGAGGGGTATAGTAAAGCACAGGCAAGCACTGTAACACCAGAGGGGTATAGTAAAGCACAGGCAAGCACTGTAACACCAGAGGGGTATAGTAAAGCACAGGCAAGCACTGTAACACCAGAGAGGTATAGTAAAGCACAGGCAAGCACTGTAACACCAGAGAGGTATAGTAAAGCACAGGCAAGCATTGTAACACCAGAGGGGTATAGTAAAGCACAGGCAAGCACTGTAACACCAGAGGGGTATAGTAAAGCACAGGCAAGCACTGTAACACCAGAGAGGTATAGTAAAGCACAGGCAAGCACTGTAAAACACACAGAGAGCAGGGTAAAGCACAGGCAAGCACTGTAACACCAGAGAGGTATAGTAAAGCACAGGCAAGCATTGTAACACCAGAGAGGTATAGTAAAGCACAGGCAAGCATTGTAACACCAGAGAGGTATAGTAAAGCACAGGCAAGCATTGTAACACCAGAGAGCTATACTAAATCACTGGCAAGCATTGTAACACCAGAGAGGTATAGTAAAGCACAGGCAAGCATTGTAACACCAGAGAGGTATAGTAAAGCACAGGCAAGCATTGTGGTGGTCTCCCCCATAATTCCTTTCGTGTCCGTTCGTGCACTTGTGTAACACCTAGCCTATACTAAATCACTGGCAAGCATTGTAACACCAGAAGTAAAGCACAGGCAAGCATTGTAACACCAGAGAGGTATAGTAAAGCACAGGCAAGCACTGTAACACCAGAGAGGTATAGTAAAGCACAGGCAAGCACTGTAACACCAGAGAGGTATAGTAAAGCACAGGCAAGCACTGTAACACCAGAGGGGTATAGTAAAGCACAGGCAAGCATTGTAACACCAGAGAGGTATAGTAAAGCACAGGCAAGCATTGTAACACCAGAGGGGTATAGTAAAGCACAGGCAAGCATTGTAAACACCCGTGTCACAGCAATTTATTGTAACACACGAGGGGTAATTTTATAGCGGTATAGTAAAGCATATTAATAAACATGGCAAACCCTGTTAAACTATGCTTATGCGCTATATAAACATGGCAGCAAAGTGCATAGTTGCTGTGCAGATTTACTGTGGTTCACTTTAATACAATAAGAAAACCAACATTCCTACAAACAATAAAAGAAACCGTGTGATCAGATGATTGATTCCAGCGTCAGGGCTATTCATTACATTGAATTACATGCCAGTGCGTCCAGATGAGAGACAGAGCTGCCATGTCAAAAAGCAGTTCCAGGTAGCAGTCTGCTCAATCCAATTCACTGCCATAAAAAAATAATAACACATTTATCATTTAATCACACAGACTTGCTGAGTGGATATCGTTGTTTGAAAATAATATAGTTTGCTTGCTAGCTAGCTTGCCCCGGGTCTGTCTGCACATCATGTAGTTTCACATGCTTGTGCAATAATATGCATTTACAATGCCAATTAAAACCTACCCCAGTGCTGGAGAATGCCCCATCATAATTTCCATCGCAGTTGCAGGACAATCTGTTTAACCAGCCGCTGTGTGTTTTGCACATTAGAGGGCGCTAAGTGACTAGAAACTGGAATTGCGTGCAGTATTAACACATATCCATAAATATCCAAAGTTTGACATACAGACAGATGAATGGCAGGCAGACAGGCCCCTCCATATCCAGATAATCTGATAGCTTATTCTAAATAACGTTAGTACCAAGCTTCATTACAATTGAGCAAGCGGTTGTCCAGATATAATCAAACATGTAAGTGTAAAGTACAGCTGGATGGATCAGGGCCGGATTAAAGGACGAGGGGGGGTCCTAAACTAATCCAATTGTGAGGGCCCTATGCACAATAGCTTGTGAAACAGTGTTGTAATTAACAGCCTGTAGGTAAAGTGTAGACAGCTTTCAGTTCTACTTCAGATGCATGTTCACCATTTAGGCCTTGTAAAACAAATACAATGTGTAACACATAGTGATCTTGGGCATCAGTCCACTCGTCAGTGCCGTCTGACAAGCCACCAGACTGTGTTACCCATTCCATAACCTCCTGCGCGTGATACTCGCCAACTATAGTTAAGTATTCACATCTCAGCTGGGCTGATGAAGGAATCGCTCCACCATTTGCTATACTCAGTCTGAAGGATTTACGTAACTTTTGGTTGTCCAATTTTTCGATATTTGCACAAACAGACGCCTCTGTCAGGTCAGAATGTAACGTGTTTCGTGCTTCACGGTTTTCAGTGGACTTTGTAACATGGAAGTCACTGTTTCTTGTTTCTTTTCAGTAAAGCAGTCACAGTGCTGCTCTGGCTTTCTGAATGCCTGTCAACAGTATCGGTAGTGATCTACAGTAAACCTGCAGGACGTTCAGAAGAGCTTCCTTCCATCGCTGTGTAAGACTTCTGCTGGCTACTGCTTTACTTTTCTTTCCATTTTCTTGTTTACAGTCTATTATTTTAATTTCCCCTCTAGATTGCATATACTGTAGTCACATGCCATAATCACTGCAGGACTATGTGCATGGTGAATGTTATGCGCAGGCGCACAACAGAGCTGTACAGTTTAGTTAATGTGATTTTTTTTTTTTTGTATGAAATAGAAATAATTATGAAATGTATTTTTATTTCTTAAGAATATTGAAAAAATTGCTGTAGTGGGCTAATTTCACGATTCCCGCTCAGTATATAAAGGGAGAGAAATAACTTCTATGGATTTAGCCCCAGTTCTGCTGTGGGTCACTGTGGGCCCCTGTTCTGCTGTGGGTCGCTGTGGGCCCCTGTTCTGCTGTGGGTCTCTGTGGTCCCCTGTTCTGCTGTGGGTCGCGTGGGTCCCAGTTCTGCCGTGGGTCGCTGTGGGCCCCTGTTCTGCCGTGGGTCGCTGTGGGCCCCTGTTCTGCCGTGGGTCGCTGTGGGCCCCTGTTCTGCTGTGGGTCTCTGTGGTCCCCAGTTCTGCTGTGGGTCGCTGTGGGCCCCTGTTCTGCTGTGGGTCGCTGTGGGCCCCTGTTCTGCTGTGGGTCTCTGTGGGCCCCTGTTCTGCTGTGGGTCGCTGTGGGCCCCTGTTCTGCTGTGGGTCGCTGTGGGCCCCTGTTCTGCTGTGGGTCGCTGTGGGCCCCTGTTCTGCTGTGGGTCTCTGTGGGCCCCTGTTCTGCTGTGGGTCGCTGTGGGCCCCTGTTCTGCTGTGGGTCGCTGTGGACCCCTGTTCTGCTGTGGGTCGCTGTGGGCCCCTGTTCTGCTGTGGGTCTCTGTGGGCCCCTGTTCTGCTGTGGGTCTCTGTGGGCCCCAGTTCTGCTGTGGGTCGCTGTGGGCCCCTGTTCTGCTGTGGGTCGCTGTGGGCCCCTGTTCTGCTGTGGGTCTCTGTGGTCCCCAGTTCTGCTGTGGGTCGCTGTGGGTCCCTGTTCTGCTGTGGGTCGCTGTGGGCCCCTGTTCTGCTGTGGGTCGCTGTGGACCCCTGTTCTGCTGTGGGTCTCTGTGGTCCCCTGTTCTGCTGTGGGTCGCTGTGGGTCCCTGTTCTGCTGTGGGTCGCTGTGGGCCCCTGTTCTGCTGTGGGTCGCTGTGGGCCCCTGTTCTGCTGTGGGTCGCTGTGGGTCCCAGTTCTGCTGTGGGTCGCTGTGGGCCCCTGTTCTGCTGTGGGTCGCTGTGGACCCCTGTTCTGCTGTGGGTCGCTGTGGGCCCCTGTTCTGCTGTGGGTCTCTGTGGTCCCCAGTTCTGCTGTGGGTCGCTGTGGGTCCCAGTTCTGCTGTGGGTCGCTGTGGGCCCCTGTTCTGCTGTGGGTCGCTGTGGGCCCCTGTTCTGCTGTGGGTCTCTGTGGTCCCCAGTTCTGCTGTGGGTCACTGTGGGTCCCAGTTCTGCTGTGGGTCGCTGTGGGCCCCTGTTCTGCTGTGGGTCGCTGTGGACCCCTGTTCTGCTGTGGGTCTCTGTGGTCCCCAGTTCTGCTGTGGGTCACTGTGGGTCCCAGTTCTGCTGTGGGTCGCTGTGGGCCCCTGTTCTGCTGTGGGTCGCTGTGGGCCCCTGTTCTGCTGTGGGTCGCTGTGGGCCCCAGTTCTGCTGTGGGTCACTGTGGGTCCCAGTTCTGCTGTGGGTCTCTGTGGGCCTCTGTTCTGCTGTGGGCCCCTGTTCTGCTGTGGGTCTCTGTGGGCTCCAGTTCTGCTGTGGAATTGGGAGTCAGATCTGTGTAACTGGCTGGGCTGCTCTTGTTTAAGAACTGATTTTCTGTCTCAGTGGATGCTGCTTCTGCTCCACGGCAGTGGTGATTAAAGACAGACAATTTGTCTTACCACCACTCCCCCTGAAGATTAACATTTAGATGTGCACAATCAAAAGTAATAGATACTTGAGCCTTTGCTAACAATGAAAATGAGCGGTGAGCCGAGGATACAGATAATAATTGGGCACACTAAAGTGGGGAGAAAACCATGAAATTTACTCATTTCTGTGTAATATGTAGTTCCCTTTTCTGAAAGAGTAGTGTACATATACATGTTTTGTATCACATAAAAATAAATATAGTAAACGTTTTCCTTATTGACAACATCAGCTGTTGTGTTTAGGAAGCTGGCAGCCTTTTTAGTTTGCTTACAAACACACTACATAGAGCGGCACGATTTCTTTAAAATGTTTTAACAAAAAAGCCAGCTGCTGCATCAAAGATTGGAAATATTTCTTCTAAAGCTCGTTCTGTCCAGATAGAACCTCTATAAAGGAGGAATTAAAAAATGAAATATTCTACAGTTCAGCTGTTTTTCAGTTAAGCATTTAAATATTTAGGAATTTAGAATATTTAGGAGTTACTATACAACCCTTGTTGTATAATAACTCTAGAGAATATAATCCATTTTGAATGTGACAACACAATGTTTCTTGCTTTTAATAAATATTATGTTTAATCGTGAAATATCATGAAATAAGCCATTTTTTACCATGAAAACAATCCAACCCTACTCATCTTCCATGGACACCACAATCCCGTTGAGCATGTATAGGATGAACTTGAACAAGCACGATCTTCTGCCTTCTTTTACTGGCTGTGATCAGGGCACATGGTGGCTCACGTTGATATTAGGTGTAGGTTCTAAAAAATACAGACAGACGTATATATATATATATATATATATATATATATATATATATATATATATATATATATAGTGCCTTGCAAAAGTATTCAGACCCCTGACCAATTCTCTCATATTACCGAATTACAAATGGTACATTGAAATTTTGTTCTGTTTGATATTTTATTTTTAAACACTGAAACTCAGAATCAGTTATTGTAAGGTGACATTGGTTTTATGTTGGGAAATATTTTTAAGAAAAATAAAAAACTGAAATATCTTGCTTGCATAAGTATTCAACCCCTGTGCTGTGGAAGCTCCCAGTTTGCACCGATGAAAGAAATTGCCCTAACGAGGACACAATTACCTTACCATTGGCCTCCACCTGTGAACCATTAAAGTTGCTGTCACATTTTCTGGATAAAAACCCCACTGTTGAAGGATCATTGGTAAGGCTGTGAATCTGAAGGAAAATGAAGACCAAAGAGCATTCTACAGAAGTTAGAGATAAAGTAATACAAATGCATAGATTAGGGAAAGGGTACAAAATAATATCCAAGTGTTTGGATATCCCAGTGAGCACAGTTGGATCAATAATCAAGAAGTGGAAGCTGCATCACACCACCCAGGCACTGCCAAGAAAAGGCCGTCCCTCAAAACTCAGCGATCAAACAAGAAGGAGATTTGTGAGAGAAGCCACAGAGAGGCCAACAATCACTTTGAAGGAGCTACAGAGTTCAGTGGCTGGGAGTGGAGTAATGGTGCACCAGTCAACCATATCAAGAGCTCTGCATAACACTGGCCTGTATGGGAGGGTGGCAAGAAAGAAGCCGCTACTCAAAAAGTACCATCTGAAAGCACGTCTGGAGTTTGCCAGAAAGCATGAGAGTGACCCAGCTGTGATGTGGGAAAAGGTTTTGTGGTCAGATGAGACCAAGATAGAGCTTTTTGGCCAGAACTCAAAGCGTTATGTGTGGAGCAAACCTAACACTGCCCATGCCTCAAGACACACCAGCCCTACAGTGAAGTATGGTGGTGGCAGCATCATGCTGTGGGGATGCTTCTCATCAGCAGGGACTGGGCATCTTGTTACAATTGAAGGAAGAATGGATGGAGCAAAATACAGGAAAATACTGCAAGAGAATCTGCTTCAGTCCACTAAAAAACTGAAGCTTGGGAGGAAATTCACCTTTCAGCAGGACAATGATCCCAAGCACAAGGCCAAAGCAACATTGGAGTGGCTCAAGAACAAAAAGGTGAATGTCCTACAGTGGCCCAGTCAAAGTCCTGATCTCAATCCCATTGAGAATCTGTGGCACTATTTAAAAGTTGCGGTCCACAAGCGTCGTCCAGCCAACCTGAACAACCTGGAGCAAATCTGCCAAGAAGAATGGGCAAAAATCACTCCGACACTGTGTGCAAAGCTGGTACATACTTACCCCAAAAGACTTAAAGCTGTTATTGCAGTGAAATGTGGCTCTACCAAATATTAATGTGTGGGGGTTGAATACTTATGCAAGCAAGATATTTCATTTTTTTTTTTATTTTTTTAAAAAATATTTCCCAACATAAAACCAATGTCACCTTACAATAATTGATTTTGAGTTTAAATGTTTAAAAAAAAAATATCGAACTGAACTAAATTTAAATTTACCATTTGTAATTCAGTGATATGAGAGAACTGGTCAGTTCTTTTGCAAGGCATTGTATGTGTGTGTGTGTGTGTGTGTGTGTGTGTGTGTGTGTGTGTGTGTGTGTATATATATATATATATATATATATATATATATATATATATATAATATATATATATAATGTACATGGGGCATCTATATCTCAAGCTGTTTTAATTGGTTTGATTTATTTAAAATGTGTAGGGAAATGCTGTAAGGCTTAGCAAATCACATTAAAATGAAACAAACAGCCAGCACAAATACAATAAAACAGGGATTTACAGTGAAACACCTCAAAGCCCTGAAGGCTTGATAGAAACCCTGAAAGCAGCAGCTAACAGAAGATCCAAGAGAAAGGCCAGGCAGTTCCCATCGGACCAGCCTGGCAGTCTCCCGGTCTTTTCATTCCCTTCAGCTGGTAGGCTCCAGGTCAGGGTTGTTGACTTCATTCTGTCTGCTGGGTGCAAAGGTTCCAACCCAGGCAGTTACTTCATTAAATATATTGCAGCGAATCAAAATGGTGGAGTGGCTCACATAGAGGGAAAGCTCATTTTCCACAACCTTTATTGAAATGGGAATTGGTCCCTGGAATTAAGCTAGTTCATTATGTGCTGTAACAGCCATCACCAGACCTCAGAACAGCATGACTTACATAGTGGTGAATAGCAACTAACAGCCCAGTGCACCATCAGGGGTCAGCAATACACTCCAACAAGGAGGGCAAGAGCCCCAGAAATCATTACCCATATCACTAGCAGCTCTACATTTGCATACATCCATTATATAGATTAACACAAGGGGGAGTTGAACTGCTCCAGTGTTATTTATACTAGATTGCAGGGGACCACACTAACAGGTGAGTGGGTGTGCTATACGTGTCTTTACTCACCAGCTGCTGGGAAGATCTTTATAAAAGTTTCCCATAGTAAAAGCATAGCAAGGTGTAATAAAGTGCAGTGAAAGCATGGTAAAGCACAGCTAATCATAGGAAAGAATAGCGAGGTATGTTAAAGCATATAGTAAGCATGGCAAATCAGGGTAAACTATAGTAAATGTATAACATAACCACTGGAAAAAGCATGGGAAAAATGCAAAAATACTGTGGTAGACTTTTATACAGTAAGGGGAGATGTCAAGGTTTGTTTTGTGTGTTTCTGTCTGCCTCCACAGAACATGATCTTCATCCACCGTGGGAAGGAGTACGAGAGGAGGGAGGACTTTGAGCTGCAGCTCATGACTCAGTTCCCCAGTGCTGAGAAACTCAAGACCACATCGCCCCCTGGGGACGATGTGAAGAACTCCCCCGGACAGTGTATCCTACAGCGAGAGGAGACGGGGCGAGAGGAAACGGGGCAGGAGGAGATGGGGCGAGAGGAGACGGGGCGAGAGGAAACAGGGGCAGGAGGAGATGGGGCGGGAGGAGACGGGGCGAGAGGAGACGGGGCGAGAGGAAACAGGGGCAGAAGGAGATGGGGCGAGAGGAGAGGAGGAGATGGGGCGAGAGGAGACGGGGCGAGAGGAAACAGGGGCAGAAGGAGATGGGGCGAGAGGAGACGGGGCGGGAGGAGACGGGGCGAGAGGAGACGGGGCGAGAGGAGACGGGGCGGAGGAGACGGGGCGGGAGGAGACGGGGCGAGAGGAAACAGGGGCGAGAGGAAACAGGGGCAGAAGGAGATGGGGCGAGAGGAGACGGGGCGAGAGGAAACAGGGGCAGGAGGAGACGGGGCGAGAGGAGACGGGAGGAGACGGGGCGGGAGGAGACGGGGCGAGAGGAGACGGGGCGAGAGGAAACGGGGCGCAGGAGGAGATGGGGCGAGAGGAAACGGGGCGGGAGGAGACGGGGCGAGAGGAGACAGGGGCAGGAGGAGATGGGGCGAGAGGAGACGGGGCGAGAGGAGACGGGGCGAGAGGAATCAGGGGCAGAAGGAGATGGGGCGAGAGGAGACGGGGCGGGAGGAGACGGGGCGAGAGGAAACGGGGCAGGAGGAGATGGGGCGAGAGGAGACGGGGCGGGAGGAGACGGGGCGGGAGGAGACGGGGCGAGAGGAGACAGGGGCGAGAGGAGACGGGGCGAGAGGAAACAGGGGCAGGAGGAGATGGGGCGAGAGGAGACGGGGCGAGAGGAAACAGGGGCAGGAGGAGATGGGGCGGGAGGAGACGGGGCGAGAGGAAACAGGGGCAGAAGGAGATGGGGCGAGAGGAGACGGGGCGAGAGGAAACAGGGGCAGAAGGAGATGGGGCGAGAGGAGACGGGGCGGGAGGAGACGGGGCGAGAGGAGACGGGGCGAGAGGAGACTCCTTGACCGGGGCGGAGGAGACGTGCGAGCCAGAAGGGGCCAGAGGAGACTGGGGCGGGAGGATACGGTGCGAGAGGAGACGGTGGCGTAGAGGAAACCCCTCTGGCCAGCCCTGAGCCAGCAAGGAGCATACCCCCGAGGCGACTCTCATCTGGGAGAAGCTTTTGGGAGGATGAAGGAGAAACCCTCTACTTGCGAGAGGAAGACCTCCTCTTGCCCAGGAGGAGAGTGGGGCCCGCTTCCTCCTGGGGCGAGAGAGGAGACGGGGCGAGAGCCTCTCCTCTGCCAGAAGGAGATGGGGCAGTAGCCGAGACGCTACTGTGCGGGAGGAGACGGGGCTTGTCTACCTTTGAAACGGGGGGCCCGGGGCGAGGGAGAGAGACGGGTACGAGGAGACGAGAGGAGACGGGGCGAGAGGAAACGGGGGCAGGAGGAGACGGGGCGAGAGGAGACGGGGCGAGAGGAGATGGGGCGGGAGGAGATGGGGCGAGAGGAGACGGGGCGGGAGGAGACGGTGCGAGAGGAGACGGGGGCAGGAGGAGATGGGGCGAGAGGAGACGGGGCGAGAGGAGACGGGGCAAGAGGAAACGGGGGCAGGAGGAGATGGGGCGAGAGGAGACGGGGCGAGAGGAGACAGGGCGAGAGGAGACGGGGCGAGAGGAAACGGGGAGAGAGGAGACCGGGCTGGAGGGGGGTGTCTGCAGGGTTACAGTTGGAAATGAAGTGGCCATGGTTTTTAGACAGAAGGTAGGAGACAGTTCTCCACAAAAAGAGTGGTGAGGGTATGGAATGGGTTACCAAGGGTTACCTAGTCATGCTGTTGATGTCAGATGACTGGGTTCATTTGAGACCTGACTTGACAAAGTTCTTCGATCTATCAGCTGCTTGGAACGGGGTGAGCACTGATGGGCAGCATAGCCTCCACTCGTTCACGGATGTTCTTATGTTCTGATGAACTCTCCTTGTTTAGCTGTATTAATGACATGAGCAATCAGGCCCCTGCTAAACAGGACTGATGGCATTTATCCTGGCTCCATGAACAAGTCTCTCACCGTCTTCAGCTGCTTCTCATTTACATAACACACAGATCTGGAGGTAAACTGAGGTCAGGGCCAGGTTACACCCAACCTTGAACTAAACCCTAACCTTAAAGACATATCAGATCTTAAAATTGCCATTCAGTCTCGCAGCTGGATAGTTGAAATAATGTTCTCTGTGCAACAGATGGAGCATTCAGTGCCGACAATATCGACCTGTACAGCTTACAGCTGTGGCCAAAAGGTTTGCATCACCCTATAGAATGAACTCATTTTGCTTCATATAGTCAAAGGAAACCTGTTGAATAATGCTACCTTAACACATTGAATTACATGCTGTTTTGCAGTTTTCCATATACTTAACAAAAAATTGACAAAAATGTGAGATTTTAAAATCCAACATGAAATACTGTACTAAAATTATGGCTTCCAGTAGATTTTTGCGATATCATTTTGTAGTTTCTTTGATTACATGATGTTAAATAAAAGATCTAAATTATGTTCATATGTTCACATATATACATTTTTCTTTTTTTTTTTAATTGTCGCTAAAATTCTAATTTATGCAAAACTTTTGGCCAGAGCTGTATATGGTCCCTTTAGGAGAAATGATTTTCCCTTTACCTGGTGTTACTCTATAGCTAATAGAAGATATCCACGATTAGTGTTTGGTGGTCACGCTGAGCCCCGACTCCGATACATGTGAGGGGGGTCTATATGAACTGCCATCACAGCTGCTGTCCCATTGATAAGAACATAAGAAAGTTTACAATCGAGAGGAGGCCATTCAGCCCATCTTGCTCGTTTGGTTGTTAGTAGCTTATTGATCCCAGGATCTCATCAAGCAGCTTCTTGAAGGATCCCAGAGTGTCAGCTTCAACAACATTACTGGGGAGTTGATTCCAGACCCTCACAATTCTCTATGTAAAAAAGTGCCTCCTATTTTCTGTTCTGAATGCCCCTTTATCTAATTTCCATACCCCAGGTACTTGTTTCTTTTTTCAGGTCGAAAAAGTCCCTTGGGTCGACATTGTCAATACCTTTTAGAATTTTGAATGCTTGAATTAGGTCGCCGCGTAGTCCTCTTTGTTCAAGACCGAATAGATTCAATTATTTTAGCCTGTCTGCATACGACATGCCTTATAAACCCGGAATAATTCTGGTCGCTCTTCTTTGCACTCTTTCTAGAGCAGCAATATCCTTTTTGTAGCAAGGTGACCAGAACTGAACACAATATTCTTGATGAGCTCTTACTAATGCATTGTAAAGTTTTAACATTATTTCCCTTGATTTAAATTCAACACTTTTCACTGTATAGATGTGAAGATATTGAAAGCTCTAGCACCATGCATGCAAGTCCTACTACAGTGGATTATTTAGATCTTAGATCTTAGAAGGAAAAAAAAAAGCTTCTAGATCCCTGTACTCCTTTCTTTCTCTCTTGACTGTGTTGTCCCATGTTCTTTAAGTCTCTTGCTCTCCTTACTGTCCTCCCCCCTTAACTGCGGCCTTAGATATCCAATGCTTCACTGTTCAGCCAATCCCGGTGGAAAACAACCTGTTTAAGAACAAGTGTGTCCCCGATCAGATCCTCGAGTAAGTCTGACAGATTCAGGGGTCTCACAGGCTTATAACTGCGCATTCTGATCTCAAAAGACATTTCCTGGTAACATTGTATTGTAACTAATTAGAGTGCTACTGTGTTAGATATTTAAAGGTGCATTCCAGTTCTAAAATTAATGTACTGTATTTGACAAGGGTGTTTCTTACATTGTAACTATAATCCTGTGTTAAAATATCAGTTTAATGGGTGTCTTCTATATAGAATGTTACCTGTACACTGTGGGGTATGAGTACTAAAGTGTTGCGCCTGTCTCAATAATCACAAACCAGCTGCAAACGAGTCAGAAGTCTAGGGTGAAATGTACTAACAAGCGCAATGCTGTTAGTGACTTTTTAGAGAATGCTTTGCGGCAGCAGTTTCTGTTTGCAGTTCAAGCTCAGATGAATGTGTCGTTATGGGTATTCCTGCATAAATTCTCAAACAGGGGGCGGAGATTGTGCAAATGAGGGTTCTCAAATATTATAATGAGATGTACGAAAGCTGCAGGAATTCTGACACTTACAATTGCATCAATTTTTTAAGAACTTTTGAAAACATGTTTTTAACAGTCGCAATTGTTGCTGGCATTTCCCAGTCCGCTTTTTCTTGTGCGTTTTCAGTTGTGCTCAATGCATTTTTGGGTCGAACAGCCAAATACCTATTTTTCCCTAAAAGCAGGGTGTATTTACAAGCCTTGAAAACAAATTTCTATGGCATTTCTGGTTTTCCTAGCGTATTGGGAGCTATAGACTGCACACATGTGCCACTGACCCCTCCAGCTCATTCTGAGCATCTGTATAGGAATAGGAAACACACCTGTTCCATTAATGTGAGGGGGTTTGTGATTGTGCACAGTTTAGCATGGCACCCCTGACTGATTGTGCACTGCCGATCCAGCAGTAGGGGTCTTCCCTCAATTTGCGTGTGAAGGCTCTAAGTTAATGTTGATCTGATTGTCTGTACAGAGTAGTAGCATCTAGCAAGGATCAGTAGGCTTTATTTGCTTTGTATTGTTGTGGCAGGATCTCATATAATTAAGCAAGTCAATTACAATTTCAGAGCCGGGAGCCCGGTTATCTCTCTCAGTGTTTCTAATGCAGCTCGCAGTGCTGGCTGTCTCTAGGACAGATGGGCAGATCCTCCAAAGCACAGCTCAATGTGCCCCTGAAGACACAGGGGGGAGAACCTCACCTCCTGAAGAGATGAAAGGGTGAAGGAACTTCATTGAGATAGCCTGGAACAAAGGAGAATTAGGGGAGAAGTGATTAAACTCTTTAAAATACAGAAACCAGGACCAGAAGACACAGTAGGAAATGAAGTGGAAAGAGACTTAGGAGCATTGACGGGCTGAATGGCCTCCCTCTCGTTCTTAAATTTCCGTTTATGTTAGCATGGAACGGGTCAAAAAGTACTGCTGTCTTACAGGATCAACATATAGGATCGAGAAAGCTAAGCAAATATGAGGGGCTTATTACGAATCGTTTTCCTGGTGATCCTTAGTTTTGAGTTTCTTAGTAAGTGTGTGACAGCACCGCCTCCAGTCAGTATACTTGCTATTGTAAAACCATTAGAATTGTTCATATACCAAATCTAATCTCATAACTGTGTATAACAAAGTGATTTACTGCTGATATCAGCATGACATTACTGCAAACAAGATACTTCCTAAACAGATCAATATAGTCATTCATATTAACCATGATTATAATGTAGTTAAGAGGTATACACAGCTGAAAAGAAGAAAACAAAGATACATGAATGTTCAGGTTTCTAGTAGCATCTAGCAAGGATCAGTAGGCTTTATTTGCTTTGTATTGTTGTGGCAGGATCTCATATAATTAAGCAAGTCAATTACAATTTCAGAGCCGGGAGCCCGGTTATCTCTCTCAGTGTTTCTAATGCAGCTCGCAGTGCTGGCTGTCTCTAGGACAGATGGGCAGATCCTCCAAAGCACAGCTCAATGTGCCCCTGAAGACACAGGGGGGAGAACCTCACCTCCTGAAGAGATGAAAGGGTGAAGGAACTTCATTGAGATAGCCTGGAACAAAGGAGAATTAGGGGAGAAGGATCAGTAGGCTTTATTTGCTTTGTATTGTTGTGGCAGGATCTCATATAATTAAGCAAGTCAATTACAATTTCAGAGCCGGGAGCCCGGTTATCTCTCTCAGTGTTTCTAATGCAGCTCGCAGTGCTGGCTGTCTCTAGGACAGATGGGCAGATCCTCCAAAGCACAGCTCAATGTGCCCCTGAAGACACAGGTATAGGTATACACAGCTGAAAAGAAGAAAACAAAGATACATGAATGTTCAGGTTTCTAACATACTTCTTTTTATTTTTTAGTTTCTACAAAGCCAATAAAGTTCAGAACTTCACCTACTCTCGGCCAGTTAGGAAGGGACCTAAAGACCCAGAGAACGAGTTTGCGGTAAAAAAATGATCCTCACACTGCATCACTGTGCTATAACCTGCATCTTCACACTGCATCACTGTGCTATAACCTGCATCTTCACACTGCATCACTGTGCTATAACCTGCATCTTCACACTGCATCACTGTGCTATAACCTGCATCCTCACACTGCATCACTGTGCTATAACCTGCATCTTCACACTGCATCACTGTGCTATATCACCTGCATCCTCACACTGCATCACTGTGCTATATCACCTCATCCTCACACTGCATCACTGTGCTATATCACCTCATCCTCACACTGCATCACTGTGCTTATATCACCTGCATCCTCACACTACATCACTGTGCTATATCACCTCATCCTCACACTGCATCACTGTGCTATATCACCTCATCCTCACACTGCATCACTGTGCTTATATCACCTGCATCCTCACACTGCATCACTGTGCTTATATCACCTGCATCCTCACACTGCATCACTGTGCTATATCACCTCATCCTCACACTGCATCACTGTGCTATATCACCTGCATCCTCACACTACATCACTGTGCTATATCACCTCATCCTCACACTGCATCACTGTGCTTATGTCACCTGCATTCTCACACTGCATCACTGTGCTATAACCTGTATCCTCACACTGCATCACTGTGCTTATATCATCTGCATCCTCACACTGCATCACTGTGCTATAACTTGCATCCTCACACTGCATCACTGTGCTATAACCTGCATCTTCACACTGCATCACTGTGTTATAACCTTCATCCTCACACTGCATCACTGTGCTATAACCTGCATCCTCACACTGCATCACTGTGCTATAACCTGCATCTTCACACTGCATCACTGTGTTATAACCTTCATCCTCACACTGCATCACTGTGCTATAACCTGCATCCTCACACTGCATCACTGTGCTATAACCTGCATCTTCACACTGCATCACTGTGTTATAACCTTCATCCTCACACTGCATCACTGTGCTATAACCTGCATCCTCACACTGCATCACTGTGCTTATATCACCTGCATCCTCACACTACATCACTGTGCTATATCACCTCATCCTCACACTGCATCACTGTGCTATATCACCTCATCCTCACACTGCATCACTGTGCTTATATCACCTGCATCCTCACACTACATCACTGTGCTATATCACCTCATCCTCACACTGCATCACTGTGCTATAACCTGCATCCTCATACTACATCACTGTGCTATATCACCTCATCCTCACACTGCATCACTGTGTTATAACCTTCATCCTCACACTGCATCACTGTGTTATAACCTGCATCCTCATACTACATCACTGTGCTATAACCTGTATTCTCACACTGCATCACTGTGCTATAACCTGCATCCTCACACTGCATCACTGTGCTATAACCAGCTTTTGTGACTGTGGTATTATTTAAATTATATTCTAACATGCCCAAGGTCATTTTAAGCCAGTCAGAGCACTGAAGATTTACCTGGTTAAACCAGGGAACACTACACTTCTGCTCTTGTTTACTAATCCTGTTGGCCAGGTGTAAATATTCCCTCGCTAACCTAGCACTGCTGCTCATGATTATTCTGTATTTATCATTTTTCTTTTTTTTTCTTGTTTGTGTTTCCTCTCTGCTCTCAGACCATGTGGATCGAGCGAACCACCTTCAGCACGGCTTACAGACTGCCGGATATCCTGCGCTGGTACAAGGTGACCAGCATGTGTGAGGTGAGCAAGGGACCGGCAGAGCCCCTCTAAATCTGAAGTGCGGCCTGATTGCAGCTGTACAACTTCAGGATCATCATCTCATATATATATATATATACGTGTGTGTGTGTAAAACATTTTCAGCAGTCTGATTTCTAGTGAAATGTAGATATCAAAAACATAAAACGAAGACTGGACAAGTCCTTTTGCACATGTTAGTCTGAACAGGGTCTGGTACAAATTATTTCAGTTAAGCAAGGGTATTGTGTCAAAGATTTGAATGTACAGACAACTCTGAGGATTGTGCCCATCTCTTCACTCTCCTATCCTGTTGAATTAAATTATGTTTCTCCTGGTTGAGGATGGTTTTCTGTTACTGGAGTTCTTGCTGTATGATTCTAGATCACTCTGAGTCCGCTGGAGAACGCCATTGAGACGATGCAGTCGGCCAACGAGAAGATCCTGACTATGATCAAACAGCAGAAGAGCGACCCCTCGCTCTCCATCAACCCGCTCTCCATGCTGCTCAACGGCATCGTGGACCCAGCCGTCATGGGAGGCTTCGCCAAGTACGAGAAGGTCTGTCTCTCTCTCTCTCTCTGTCTGGCTGCACGTCTGCCTGGCTGCGTGTCTGTCTGCCTCTCTGTTTGCCTGCATATCTGCCTGTCTCTCTGTCTGCTTGTTTGTCTGTGTCTCTCTGTCTGTGTCTCTCTATCCGTGTCTGTCTGTATATCTGTCTGCATGTCTGCCTGTCTCTCGTTACATCTGAGTATCTACCTGTCTCTCTGTCTGCTTGTTTGTCTGTGTCTCTCTATCTGTGTCTCTCTATCTGTGTCTGTCTGTATATCTGTCTGCATGTCTGTGTGTCTATCTGTCTGCAAGTCTGCCTGTATTCCTAGCTTTCTGTCTGATATGTAGCCAACTTGAAGTTCTTAAGAGACATGGAATTACATAGCTGGCTGTTTGGATCTAGTTTTGCTTTATTATTGTTTTTAAAATACAGACATCTTGACTCGAACTCAATAATAAAAAC
The DNA here is from genome assembly GCF_017654505.1 of Polyodon spathula. Classification (NCBI taxonomy): domain Eukaryota; kingdom Metazoa; phylum Chordata; class Actinopteri; order Acipenseriformes; family Polyodontidae; genus Polyodon; species Polyodon spathula. The sequence goes on along the minus strand of NC_054535.1, from coordinate 108,538,205 downwards.
AGAACATTGTTGAACACCTTGCCTACATGTCCTCACCGTAAACACTAGGCAGCTGAGCGAAGAACTGCATCTACAGCACGGAGCATCATTATAGAAAGACACAGGGATGCTAAACAGAAAAGGACATTAAAAATGATATTGTGTTAGCAGTGCCCCTGGGGCAGCCCCCTGCAGCATTCTGCACGATGCAGACAGGCAATTAGTATAAGAGTACCCCCTACCGTCCAGACACCACCTCAAATCATCAGGAACCACAGCCCAGGGCACAGCACTGTATCTCCAGGAATAGTAGAAGCATCTGTAAATGGCAATTTGGTTTGACTCATTCAATAAGCTTTTTGATGTGTTTTTTTGTGTGTATGTGTTTGTTTGTTTGTTTGTATTTTCTGTTGGGCTGTGATCCCGCAGCTTTTTGACAGCTCTGGCAAATCTTCTTCAGAATCAGCTATAATTACATTTACTTAGTGGATAAAGGAAAGTATTACATAAACACACCATGTCTGATACACCATTAGATTTTCCTTCTGCAGCACACAGTGTAAATGTGCGTTTCCATATTTAGGAGGTGAGATTAGCTGGATACTGAGAAGCCGATGAACAGCATGTTTGACAGGAGCAGTGGAGGAGCTTTGCGATGGCTAGAGCATGATAATACTGCATAACCATGTCTGGTCACTGCTGTGATGGGAGAGCGTTAGTGGATCTCTGGGGCAGCAGGGTAGGAGGTGTGGTGTTGGAGGCTGAGGAGAGAATGTACTCTCCCTGACAGCTCTACCAGCAGATAATGTGCAAAAACAAAAAGCTATTCACTGTTTTGGTGAGAGCCATGTGTTGTGATTCTAAGAGATGATATGCATGACATCTGCTTGCACTGCAGTACAGTCTTTTTTTCTGATTCCTTAGTTTTTAGTTGGGGGTCCCCAATTCAAAACTGTTTTTAAAAAGGGGTTCCCCAAACAAAAGGGTTTAAGAACCAGTTCTGTAGATCACATTACTGTACACCAAGCCTAATTGGCTACCCAGAATTGTATTGCTTCCCATTTGCCGGCAGTCCGGCTCTAGAGGGATTCTCATTGGTCTGCCTGTGTACTGAGGGTGGCAGGCTCTCTGATGGGCTCTCTGATGGACTCTCTTCCCTGCAGGCATTCTTCACTGAAGACTACAAGCAGAAGCACCCTGAAGACCAGGAGAAAATCCTCAAGCTGCAGGACCTCATCGCCTGGCAGGTAGGAAGAATAATAATATTAATAAACCATCTCAGCTAATCCGCTTCTGAGTAGAGTGGTTTTAACAGGGCAGAGGCTGGGTGCAGACTGGCGACCCGCACAGCGCAAAGTGAGCATCTTAACCACTATGCAAAATCACTGTGTTCCTCTGCATTCGTGGTTATAGAGCTTTTAACCTCATCTCGTCTCATTGACAGGGGTCAGAATCCCTGACAGCAGTGTAGCATACAACACTGCCACTTCCACTCTCCTCCCACTTTAACCTTGGCGATCAGCTCCAGCCAGTCTGTGAGATCCAGGTCGTGGCACCATTGTAGCAGGGTAGAGGCTGGGCATGAATCAGGGACCCAGGCTCGTACGCTTTGTGGTTCAGACACTCGTCTAGGGTGTGCGAGAGCGTTGGTTCACACCCAAACTCTGACCTGTTACACGGTCACTATCCCACAGGGAGGTGCCCTCTAACTGCTATAAAATAATAATAAAATATATTAATTATGTTCATATAGTTGTTGTTTTTTAATTCTCTCAATCCCAAATTCTAGGTGATGCAAAACTTTTGGCCCTAGATGTATTGACAGCATTAATTCATCTTGCTCATTGTTTTCAGTTGTATCTCTTGTATAACTGTCTGGAAATAAAGTGGAAAGCGAAGAAGAGATTTCTCGGCCAGCTTCATGTTCTCATTAATACTTCAGCACATTCTTATGGCGTCTGATACCTTTGAAGAAGATATAAGTGTTCTGGCAGTGGCAAGTTTCTAAAGACATCATCAGAAATGATTTATTTTTTTCTCCAGCTAGTGAGATTACTGAGCTGGCTATCATCTGGTGTGATCAGGGGATTGAGGAGACCTGTTATTGTGCTAACTGCAGCAGTCTGTAATCACGTGTCTGTGCTATTAAAATCTTCACATAATTCAACAAATGCATACAATAATTATGCTGTCAACTCATAAGCAGTAAAGCAGATTCTGTCAGATGTTCAGAGCAGGAAAACCCCTATGAGATTCAACAACTTGTCCTACAGGGCGACAGCAGCAGCTCCCTGCGCACACGCACACGCATGCACACACATTACAGTACATCGGCACATCATACAGACAACACCACCATCATCATCCATGTCAATACATCCGTTTAGTTACAGCACTGGAAATAGGCAGGACATTAACTCTGTTGCCAGGGTTCTGGCTGTTTTTAAAACAGCGGGGAGAGAATCACAGCTTATTGGTAGTCTTGCTCCTTCTGACATGTATCTTTCAGGGTCTCCCAAAATGCCATCAGAAATCACTCAACCTTTAGAGTGACCTGCTGAATATACAGCAGCTTTCACCACTTTTAGTTCATGAGATGTTTCTGAACAGCTGAGCTGAAGACAAGTTGTGAAGGAGTGGGATGGATTTTTCCTTAGCCTGGAAATTTCTGCTCTGGCCGCATCTGGTCAGTTGCTGGTCAGAAGCAAAGAATACGTTGAAAATGATCGCATTGAGTATCAAAGCCCCTGCAACACAATGAACAATTAACAGGTTTCATGACGTTTCAGTCAGCTCAAAAAGGTGAGGCATTTATTACAGGAGCCCCTGAACAATAAACTGTGAAAAGGAGCAAGCCTACTTTTAGTTGCCAAAACGGTAACGGCCCCTTTTTTTTAGATGAACTTTGACTAATAGGATCTAGCAGGTAGTTTTACTTCAGATTCCCTGAGTGTACATGCAGCTGCTCAGGATGAAGATAACCCTGGTAGATGGAAATTCTGGTACAGTACAGTACTAGTCAGTCCCCCTGATTAAGTGTGTGTGTGAAGACACCCCTGGAGTCGTTGCTCCCCAGCCAGTTTCCTCGGGCAGTCTGCCGTCAGTCTGCTGCCATGGTGGTGATGATCTCTGTTTCAGATCCCTCTGCTGGCTGATGGAATCCACATCCACGGGCAGAAAGTGACGGGAGACCTGAAACCCTTCCATGAGCGTATGGAGGAGTGCTTCATCCAGCTCAGGGCCAAGGTGGAGAGCCAGTATGGAGTGCGGCAGCTGGTAATAATAATAATAATAATAATAAAAATAATAATAATAACTTTATTTTTATATAGCGCCTTTCATAGTGGACCACCATCACAAAGCGCTTTACAGAGGTAGGCTGTGAACTGTGTGCTATATGCAGAGTCAGTGCCAATAGGACATTGATTTAATATTTCATCCGTAGAACGGAGCACTTGCTCGGGGTCACACAGTGAGTCAGTCAGTGGCAGAGGTGGGAGCCTTCAGCACAAAGCAGGTCTCACCAGTATCCACTAATACAGCCATTCAGAATTCAAAGACACTCATTAAGACTGTGGGTACCAGTAGAGCCTGCATCTCCACACCAAACTAAATCTCTCGCCCCGTATTGTCAGGTTTATCTGCTAAGGTCCCAACTTCATTGGCATCTTATCATCAGAAATTTAAACACTCAACAATGAATTTCCTACAACTTTACTTGAGAACTTAAGTGAAGCAGACAAAAGTGTGCCAGTGCTTTCACCAAAACGCTTCAGACAAACGAGGGAATATGTGTTTGTTTGTTTACTGTTTCTCAGTTTTTTGTAACATGACGTGATTTTTTTTCCTTTCAAATAATAAAAGGTTACTTGAATGGAGAAAACAATGAAAACCTATATTTTTATGTATTTCTCCTAGTAGTATTACAACATAACTCCATTCAGTTGTTTTTTTTTTTTTTTTTTGGATGAAATAATTCTGATCCTCTGATCTTGGTCCCCCCCCCAGCCATTGTTTGAAGGTTCTCACAGCTCCCACCGTCGCTCCCTGATGACCTCATTCAGACCCATGTCCACCATCTCTAGCGGGTCGCTGGGGTCCTCCGGATTTGACAAGGACAGGTCAGCAGCACCTCCTCAACACTACAACACAGTACCAGTCATGAGAACGTATGAGCACAGAAACACACTCAGAATTGTGCAGAGAATGTAGAGTTTCATTCAGAAACATCCACAACACATTCTATAGAAATAGATCCAATACTTTCAAATCAGCTTTTTGTCTTTTTTACTGAATGTGTTGTAATATGTTTATAAGTGTTCACTGGCTACCAAGAAACACTGTCAACATGCTTAGAGGAAGACACTGAACAATTCTAAACACGCAGTACAACACTGCCCCCTGTCTCTCCGGAGCGAACCTGGTGTATTTATTGTGTCAAAGGAAAGGATGTGCTGCTAAAGGCTCACATGATTTATTATGTCTTTCACAAGAGAAGTTATGTTGCTGTATGTAATTGTAAAGGGACGGGCTGCTTTTCATTCCTAAGTCAAGTACAGTTTGTTTTGGCTGAATAATTCTAAATGTGTACGTGCTTCTGGGACCAAGGTGGAGATATCAAAGCATGGCAACAGACACAGCGAATCAGAAAGACCAGTAGTGACCTAGTCCCGTATAACTTTTTTTCTGAGTTAAGGATTAGGATATTAGCCCAATATTGTGCTAATAATGCGTATCAATTAAAAAAATAATTCTACTCAGCTCAGGCACGTTCCTGGCAGCAAGTTAGCAAGTCAGAACCAAAAAATAAATAGAAAGTTAAGGCATTAAGTGACAAAACCTGGCACACAATTAACAGGTTTCAGAATGAAGAGCTCCCGGTCAAGTAAGTGATTTATTACAGTATAATGTGCCATGAAAAACTGGGGAATATCTCTTTAACAGCAGTCTAAATACAATTCAATGTGTTTGCAGCCTGGAGCTGCCCCTGCCGAAGAAGGGAATCTCCAAGTCACAGGAGAAGTTGGATGTGGAGGAGAAGAAGAGTGAGAAGAAAGAGAACAGGAACAGCCTGCTCTTCATGTACCGGAAGAACGATCGTCCGTCCGTCTCTGACACCACCGAGCACAGCAAGGTAAACCAGCCTGCTGCAGGTTGGAATGCATATGCTCCTAGCATCTGATAATGATACTCACCTCTCAACTAGACAGCGCCCAGCCCTTGCCTCTCCATTCAGTTCCATGGGCTGAGATGCCGTGCCATTACATTGGCGCCCGAACAGGGACCGACTTCTGTCCCCTGTGATTGAAAAGGCAATGTAAATGGTCTGTGTTTTGCATTAGAAAAGCTGTAGCATGTATGTTGACTTGCGAGATGTGTAATTGTCCCTAGCTCCCGATCCTGGGGAAAGAAAGTGGTCACAGTGACAATGAAACCCTGAGCCTGGGTGGATGTGCTCGAGGACCAGCATCTATTAAGCGAAGAAACAATGTAAAGAATACTGACATCAGCATTAGACTTACTGACCTCTCACCTAGAGCTTGCTCTTTAGTGGAATGTTAAGGCATTCATCTTTGAATAGTGATGCTAGTGGTTTGCTTCCAGCCCTTGCCTCTCTATGTAATCAATCTGCTGAGCTGCCATGCCATAACAAGGTGCATGTACTGCTGTGGAATGACCACAGAACTGACAAGAACAGCCAAATAACAACTTCCCCCTTACAGCCATTACTTTAACAAGCCACAAGGATATGATTTTCAGTTGAAGAGTTCTCTGGTGGAGTTTCAGAATGTATACAGAGGGCTCTGTCCAGTTCATTGCACAGTTGATGACTGATCTGGGCTACAGAGTGTGAATAACACATATCTAAGCTATAACAGATATGGCAGTGTGGCAGAGCAAAGCTCTGCCCTTTAAATTGGCAGAGATGGGGTTAACTTCCCCTACCTGCCTGGGTTTATTATGTTCAGGTGGCTGGGGTTGATTAGTTGATCAGGTTGATTAACGATCAATCAGCGCCCAGCCACCTGATATAAAAGGAGGCCTCTGCTTCTCATTTGGGAAGAGGGAGCTGAGGAAGCAGGTTGGTTTTTTTTGGGTTGTTTAGAAAGTTTGAATCCAGTGAAGGCATTGCCCAGCCTGGAAACTGTTATTTTTGTAAGTTTTGCTTTTTATCTTTTTTGTGTTTAAATTGCTTTGTTTTGGCCCTTGTGCCCTTTCATTTTGTGTTTATTTATAATAAAATAGTTATTTTTTTGAACTGCAGTCTGTCTCTGGGCCTCTATCCACTCGCCAGCCTGCCACATTTGGTGTCAGAGGTGGGATAGCGCCACCTAGAGGCTCAGAGCAGTATTTTTGTTTTGTTTTGTGGAATTTGTGGGATAATTTTTTTTTTTTTTTTTTTGAAAAAAAAAAAAAAAAAAAAAAAAATGGGAAAGAGCAGACAGCGGCAAAAGCAGGAAAAGCAGCAGCAGCTGAAGAAATGTAAGCTGCTGCAGCCACCGCTGGAGGACCCGGCCAGCCTCTTCCCCTGGTGTTCCTGGTGTGGGAAGGAGGACCATCGTTGGCGGTCCTGCCCAGACGTGCCACCGGCAAACTGGTGTGGCCGGTGTGAGGAGGACGGCCACAACTGGGCAGGATGCCCCTACAACCAGGCCCAGGAAGAGGTGCCGTGTTCACCCCGGGCATCAGGGGCCACCCCACTACCTCCAGCACCACCACCTTCACCACCTTCACAGGAGATCTGGGACTGGTTGATGCACCCTGAGGCAGACCTCGTCCACGATCTCCCCATAGTTATCAACACGCTGTGGCGTCGAGATGGGGAGAGGTGGGAACAGTGGGAAGAACAGCACCACCCGGCCTCCTTCCCAGAGGTTGCCCTCATGGTGGTTAATTACCTGGCTGTAGACATGGGAGATCCACTGGTCACTCCAATAAAGAGAGGTGAGCCGCCTTCCCGAGAGCCAGAGAGGGGTGAGCTGCCTTCCCGAGAGCCAGAGAGGGGTGAGGAGCTGCCGTCGCTCCCAGAGCCAGAGAGGGAGGAGGAGCTGCCGTCGCTCCCAGAGCCAGAGAGGGGTGAGGAGCTGCCGTCGTCCCCAGAGCCAGAGAGGGGTGAGGAGCTGCCGTCGTCCCCAGAGCCAGAGAGGGGTGAGGAGCTGCCGTCGTCCCCAGAGCCAGAGAGGGGTGAGGAGCTGCCGTCGTCCCCAGAGCCAGAGAGGGGTGAGGAGCTGCCGTCGTCCCCAGAGCCAGAGAGGGGTGAGGAGCTGCCGTCGCTCCCAGAGCCAGAGAGGGGTGAGGAGCTGCCGTTGCTCCCAGAGCCAGAGAGGGAGGAGGATCTGCCGTCGTTCCCAGAGCCAGAGAGGGAGGAGGATCTGCCGTCGCTCCCAGAGCCAGAGAGGGGTGAGGAGCTGCCGTCGCTCCCAGAGCCAGAGAGGGAGGAGGATCTGCCGTCGCTCCCAGAGCCAGAGAGGGGTGAGGAGCTGCCGTCGCTCCCAGAGCCAGAGAGGGAGGAGGATCTGCCGTCGTCCCCAGAGCCAGAGAGGGAGGAGGATCTGCCGTCGTCCCCAGAGCCAGAGAGGGAGGAGGATCTGCCGTCGCTCCCAGAGCCAGAGAGGGGTGAGGAGCTGCCGTCGCTCCCAGAGCCAGAGAGGGGTGAGGAGCCGCCGTCGCTCCCAGAGCCAGAGAGGGGTGAGGAGCCGCCGTCGCTCCCAGAGCCAGAGCCAGAGAGGGAGGAGCCGCCCGCTCCCAGAGCCAGAGAGGGAGGAGCCGCCGCCTCTCAGAGCCCGAGAGGGAGGAGGAGCCGCCGCCGCTCTCAGAGCCCGAGAGGGAGGGAGCCGCCGCCGCCGCTCTCAGAGCCCGAGAGGGAGGAGCCGCCGCCGCCGCCGCCGCCGCTCTCAGAGCCCGAGAGGGAGGAGCCGCCGCCGCCGCTCTCAGAGCCCGAGAGGGAGGAGCCACCGCCGCCGCTCTCAGAGCCCGAGAGGGAGGAGGAGCCGCCGCCGCTCTCAGAGCCCGAGAGGGAGGAGCCACCGTCGCCGCTCTCAGAGCCCGAGAGGGAGGAGCCGCCGCCTCTCTCAGAGCCCAGAGGGAGGCCGGGCCGCCTCCGCCACCAGAGGGAGCCGGGCCGCCGTCGCCGCCTCCGCCACCAGAGGGAGCCGGGCCGCCGTCGCCGCCTCCGCCACCAGAGGGAGCCGGGCCGCAGTCGCCGCCTCCGCCACCAGAGGGAGCCGGGCCGCCGTCGCCGTGCTACCTTGGAGATTCGGGGCCCCCTCAACCAAAGAAGGCTTGGGGGCTCCGACATCAACCCCGCCCACCACCACCCACCATAACAGCCCACCCAAGGGACATAATTGGACTTGGGGGGGGGGGGGGGGGGGGGGGGGGGAGTTGGCCGATTGCGGCCGGTGTACGTTGTACATGGGGGGAGGTGTGTGGCAGAGCAAAGCTCTGCCCTTTAAATTGGCAGAGATGGGGTTAACTTCCCCTACCTGCCTGGGTTTAGTATGTTCAGGTGGCTGGGGTTGATTAGTTGATCAGGTTGATTAACGATCAATCAGCGCCCAGCCACCTGATATAAAAGGAGGCCTCTGCTTCTCATTTGGGAAGAGGGAGCTGAGGAAGCAGGTTGGTTTTTTTTGGGTTGTTTAGAAAGTTTGAATCCAGTGAAGGCATTGCCCAGCCTGGAAACTGTTATTTTTGTAAGTTTTGCTTTTTATCTTTTTTGTGTTTAAATTGCTTTGTTTTGGCCCTTGTGCCCTTTCATTTTGTGTTTATTTATAATAAAATAGTTATTTTTTTGAACTGCAGTCTGTCTCTGGGCCTCTATCCACTCGCCAGCCTGCCACAGGCAGGTATAGAGGAATTGGTATAGAATAGGAGACAGGCACAGAATACACTCAAGGTTTTATAAAAATTACCTGGTGTCAGTTCCTTTTCTCTGTTTTGCTTTTTAACTCTTCCAAAGTGTCTGAAATGCCCTTTTCAAATGATGCATAGTTCACACACCCTAGTCTCGTATCCTGTAAAGCATTTTGTGATGGTGGTCCACTATGAAAGGTGCTATATAAAAAGAAAGATTATTTTTTATTTATTTTCTCTTCTCACTCAGGATGTGGGGGCGAAGATGTCCCGGAACACTAGTGACAGTCTGCTAGATAAGATGGACGAGCAGAGACCAGCTCCTCAAGGCAAGACCATCAGCTCCTCTCTCCCCACCATATCAGGTGAGCTCTCACTCAGAGCCGAGTTAGGCCCAGTGCCTCGCCTGCTGCCTCAGCCTGTGTTTGCTGTTACTTTAGGCAGCATTATGGGGTATCCTTTGCTCCAGCATTCCGTCTTTATTTCACTATCTGACTATCTGACAAAATCATTACATTTTGAGAACAGTGAATTGGTGACTTATACTGTAAAATATAGCTCTTGCCAATTTACTGTCGTACATGTCCAAACCATGAATTAGCCAAATTAGCCGAATCATCGAATCGTGACATGACGAAGGAGCACTGCACTATACATCCACACAGCCTTGTCTTTAATGAAGAAGCACTGCACTATACATCCACGCAGCCTTGTCTTTAATGAAGAAGCACTGTACTATACATCCACACAGCCTTGTCTTTAATGAAGGAGCACTGCACTATACATCCACACAGCCTTGTCTTTAATGAAGGAGCACTGTACTATACATCCACACAGCCTTGTCTTTAATGAAGGAGCACTGCACTATACATCCACGCAGCCTTGTCTTTAATGAAGGAGCACTGCACTATACATCCACACTGCCTTGTCTTTAATGAAGGAGCACTGTACTATACATCCACGCAGCCTTGTCTTTAATGAAGGAGCACTGCACTATACATCCACACAGCCTTGTCTTTAATGAAGGAGCACTGTACTATACATCCACACAGCCTTGTCTTTAATGAAGGAGCACTGCACTATACATCCACACAGCCTTGTCTTTAATGAAGGAGCACTGTACTATACATCCACGCAGCCTTGTCTTTAATGAAGGAGCACTGTACTATACATCCACGCAGCCTTGTCTTTAATGAAGGAGCACTGCACTATACATCCACACAGCCTTGTCTTTAATGAAGAAGCACTGTACTATACATCCACACTGCCTTGTCTTTAATGAAGGAGCACTGCACTATACATCCACGCAGCCTTGTCTTTAATGAAGAAGCACTGCACTATACATCCACGCAGCCTTGTCTTTAATGAAGAAGCACTGTACTATACATCCACGCAGCCTTGTCTTTAATGAAGGAGCACTGCACTATACATCCACGCAGCCTTGTCTTTAATGAAGGAGCACTGTACTATACATCCACGCAGCCTTGTCTTTAATGAAGGAGCACTGTACTATACATCCACGCAGCCTTGTCTTTAATGAAGAAGCACTGTACTATACATCCACGCAGGATTGCCTTTTAAGGGCTGAGATTTTCTTTTTGCAGGATTGCGGAAGAACAGTTTTGGGGGTCGAGTGAAGAGCGCCAAGCCCCCCCCTCTCCCCAAGAAGATCAGCCCAACGGTGTATGAGCAGTTCAGCCCCGACGCACCCCCAGACGCCACTTGCCCTGCCAGACGGGGCTCTGTCAAGGTAATCAACCAACCAATCAACCAACCAATCAACCAGTCAATCAATCAATCAACCAGTGAAGCCAGCAGCTGCATTCTGTATCAGCTACAGATTTATGGTGTGACCCAGAAGTCCAGTGAACAGATCATTGCATAGAATAGACTGGGAAGACACAGAAGCATGGATCAGTTTCTCAGCATCAGAGAAAGATAGAAATGACCTAATTTTAGCAATGTTTTGCAAATGAAAAAAAGGACAGTTTGGTGACATTGCGAATATGCAACACATAGGATAAATCAATCAAATGAGACTCCTAGATTTTTCACTTCTGTTTTATGTTTGTGGTCAAATTTCCCAGATCTATTTTTAAGAGATTGTGTTGCTGCTGAGAATTTTATAACAGAACCACTGTCTTATCAGAGTTTCACTGTAACTGTAAGGAATGTTGTTGATGAGGAATCATGGAGATCTTTCAAAACCCAACTTTACAGTTAAGTTTTGAGATCCATCAGCTACTATGAAAGCTGAAGGGCCCAACAGCCTCTGGTCATTTGTAAATGTTCTTAAGGGGGTTTGGAGCCCAAGGGGGCACATTGCACAGTGAATTCCTATAAACAGTGAACATCAAAAGTTTTAAACAGTATCAAACTATTTTTTTTCTCTCCCTTACAGTCTTCCAGCTCATTGAGCCCTGTGAAGTCAAAGTCTCCACCCACTCCCCCACCCAAGGGCAAACGCCAGAGCCAATATTAGACAATCAGAGCTTCTCATCAGTGAATCAAACCAATCAGAGCTTCTCATCAGTGAACCAAACCAATCAGAGCTTCTCATCAGCGAACCAATAAGATCACCTCTTTAACAAATCATTTCTTCTTTTTATTAAACCAATCAAAGTATCTTGTCTTTACAGTGAACCAATCAGAACATGTCTACTGTGAAACAATCAGAACATATTTTCATTGAAAGTTTGACACACCAAGTACACTTCTGATCAACATCAGACACAAACAGCTAAGTGTGCAGATATTCAACTGAAAGTAGAGTGTGAGAAACTTCGAGATACAGACAGACAGACAGACAGGCAGGCAGGGCTCTGACTCCCTTTCTACATTCCAGTGTGATCTGTAAAGAGAGCTTTTTAAAGTCAGGGCTTTTGTATATTATTGAGTTTTTTTGTTTTTTTTGCCATCAAGCATTATTTCATAGAAAAAAAAAAACCTAGAGAAACAGCAGCATGGCCCATGAGGCTGCCTGAGTTCAGGATTATGGGGTAGCCCTTTAAATCTAACCAGGTTTGAAAAACTGGTTTTTTTTTTTTTTTTTTTTTATCTGGTGTTAATACAGTCAGCCAGCAGGGGTCACTGTGGCTTCATGTCAGGTAAAGAGAATCTAAAACTAAAATCCGATTCCCAGCCAAGAGGTTTTTTTTTTGTTTGATTTTTTTAATAGCTGTTTCCTTTAAAATTATTGTCAGCACAACAGATGCCTTTTTACTGTCTAATTTTCAGTCTGCACAATCTTTTTGTTGATACAGTAGAGTGCACCAAAATGCTTGCATGCAGTATAGAGCAGGAGATCAATGAATCTGATGTTAAAATTGAACATGATTGTGGGACAATGCAGCTTGAAATCCAACCTGATACCTAGTTTGAAACGTTTTGACAGAACAGCTGCTTAGTTTTTCATGTGTCATATAAAAGGACACACACAGTGAATGCCAAGCTTGTCAAGGCAGCAGCTCGATTTGATTTGAACCCCTGCACTGTTGCACTTTATCCAGAAAGCTGCAATCAGAGAGGAATGCTTGCACAGGTCTTATTGCTCACAAGTGTAACTTAACCAAAGATTACCAGGTTTTAGGCAGCCAGAGATGTCCACTGGATGGCACACAGACAACAAGGAGCTCTCTTAGAACAAGTTCCAGCGCTTAACACGATTTCTGCTAAAATTACACACCTATCAATACACCTTTCAATCCCAATGATTAAAAAAGCAACAGTTCAGTCGTTCAATATTTAAAGGTTGCCTGCATCTGGTAGGGTCTCTAATACCCACATTGCATTGTAATTGCTGCTCTAGGAAAGGCTGACCAGGTGTCCCTTAATCATTTCCTGAACAGCACTGTGTGCAAACAGTGACAGGGAGGCAATGAGCCGGAGATTGAGGACAAACTTATTAACAATCGCCTTCAATTACAAGAAAAGCAATACAACTCCTACATACCACATCTGTTAACAGTCCTGTTTATGTCATAAGAATTACATGGTGCATAAAGGGTACAAGGATCATATTACTTCAGGTTTTTTAACTCACATCCCACTGCATCCAGTACCTTTTACCTGTCATTTACTTTAACAGACTGTGGCAAAGTGCCTGCCCCTGTGTGTATTTTGTGGTGTATGTTGTGTGTTAATGTTGGTGTATAGTCATTGGTACACAGGATGTAAATGGGTCTGTGTAACACGAGTGTTTAAAATGTATATTTGTATTTAGACATGAGGATTGCACAGCACTTCACATGCAAGTAAAATGTAATGATATGTGAGCACGGGGAATTGCACTTTATTAATTCACGTGCAGTTGTACCGAGACTCCAATTGAATGATTGATTAGCAATCGAGTCTCGGTACAGCTGCATAAAAGCTGCATGTTTTCACTCACTCGGGGTTGTGTGTTTGGTGAGTGGAGAACGGGATTGGAGACGGAGGTAATAATAATGGTAATAATAATAATCGTTAAAAATATCTGCTCACCATGTTTTGTCTGTGTAGCCTGTTTTGTTTGTCTTTTTTGTTTTGGCGAAAGTGCCGTGTCCTGTGTTTTTGTTTGTTACAGCCTTTTTATTTACTGTTCTGTTCTTTCATTAAATGCTGAGCGCAAGCAAACACTCAGCAAGACCCAACTCCACCACTCTGTCATTTATTTCCTGGTTCCTGTTTCTGGTCTGACGTCCCCCACTCCGACCGTCTTTGTGACACAGACACAGGACTACAACTACCAGCATGCACTGTCATTTAAAAGTACATGATGGAGGAAACCTTTTAAGTTCCCCAGCGAGGAGGAATCATCCCTGACACCACCCTGATAGTACCAGCCTGGTGAACCTGAAGCAGTATGATCCCCCCACACCTCATTTGTTGACACTTTTATGGATGTATTTATTTAGTTAGTTAATAAGAATTTTACAGCAGTTATAATGCCATGTGGTTTCTGTAAACCTTACCAGGGGCAGGTAGCCTCACTTCCTCCAGTCTACTCCATTGCAGATGCCGTGATCACGTAATCGACCTTGCAAAAGATCAATTCATTAATCAAGGACATGGTTAGGTTTGCCTCCCCCTGTATCTAACCCATGTGAGATTTGCACCAGTGTACTGCACCTCTGCAGCAGGACTGCAGCTGTGACCTCACATTACCTTCTTGCCCTTTGTATGGCTACCATTGGCAGGGGCTGGGACTCTGGGGCTGAGGGGGGAGGTAGACTGGAGCTCGAACTCAAGCTTGAGCCCCGCCCCGCCCCGCCCCGCCCCGCCCTGCTCACCTCACCTCACCTCACGTCAGCTCAGTCTGCAGGGTGTTCCGTGCCATTGAGGCAGTGCTCGCTCTATCTATCTATCTCACTCACTCACTCACTCTCACTCTCTCTCCACACCTTCAGCTTGTAAAGTGTCCTGCTCTATAACTCTGATTTTAATAAAGCTCTTTAATAATAACAATCCAAAGCTGTTGTTTTTATTTTTCATTATAGTAAAAAAAAAAAAAAAACGTACTGTGGCACAGGTGTCAGTCAGTGCAAGACTGACCCCTGCAGCATAAATGGGGTACTGCACTGAAGGGAAACAAACCAGTTCCTTGATCTGCTGTAGCGTTTTTAACTACAGTGCTAGCCTTGGTTAAAACAGTTCCACAGCAGCAGGCTGGATTGAATGTTCATCCACACAAGTTCTGCAGTTTGAGCTTTTTAACTCGAAAAATCACATTCGGAACTGCTTGTTGATATATATATATATATATATATATATATATATATATATATATATATATATGTATAGACAGTGGAGGTGTTACATTCTGTATATTTTAAAGAATAAACCTGTTCAAACTTGGACAGCATTGGCAATGTTTGTAACCAATCAGAAAGTCCATAATGAGATGGCATCCAATAGGCTGCCATTATGTTTTAGCAGCTGCTGTATGGAAGGCCACCCGGGTTAAAAACGCATGACTCAGAACACGTTTCAAATATTTAGCACACATTCTAATTTTACTTTAGCACGTGTTGTAATCCTAATTGTAAAAAAAAATAGTAGGTGTAATAAATTATCCAATTAAAAGTCGCTTACATCTGCCATTCCTGCCCAGTTCATGGTGGTACATGGACTTGGCATTGGGAAAAATCTAGTGAAAGATGGACAGACCCGGACCCTGAGGGACAAGCATCAGCCAACTCTTTCAGAGCCTCAGAAATCATTTTAATTCATTGGTAACCCCACTGGAATTAATATGTCATTTGAAAGTGTTGAAAGATCAGACATTAATATTAGCTATGGCAACTCAGTATTTTAGTGTAAAAACCACAATAAAAATAATTTGAAAATAATAAACTGACTGTGTACATTATTAATACAAAAGGAACCGCATCATGGTCAACTAAATGACACGTTTCTGACCCGGATGGGCTTCTATACTGCTGTGACTTTGAAGTGTGCAATTCTCAACACGTTCAGCATATACAGTGGCTTGCGAAAGTATTGACCCTTCCCTTGGCATTTTCCCTATTTTGTTGCCTTACAACCTGGAATTAAAATGGATTTTTTGGGGGTTTGTATCATTTGATTTACACAACATGCCTACCACTTTGAAGATGCAAAATATTTTTTATTGTGAAACAAACAAGAAATAAGACAAAAAAACAGAAAACTTGAGCGTGCATAACTATTCACCCCCCCAAAGTCAATACTTTGTAGAGCCACCTTTTGCAGCAATTACAGCTGCAAGTCTCTTGGGGTATGTATCTATAAGCTTGGCACATCTAGCCACTGGGATTTTTGCCCATTCTTCAAGGCAAAACTGCTCCAGCTCCTTCAAGTTGGATGGGTTCCGCTGGTGTACAGCAATCTTTAAGTCATACCACAGATTCTCAATTGGATTGAGGTCTGGGCTTTGACTAGGCCATTCCAAGACATTTAAATGTTTCCCCTTAAACCACTCGAGTGTTGCTTTAGCAGTAAGCTTAGGGTCATTGTCCTGCTGGAAGGTGAACCTCTGTCCCAGTCTCAAATCTCTGGAAGACTGAAACAGGTTTCCCTCAAGAATTTCCCTGTATTTAGCGCCATCCATCATTCCTTCAATTCTGACCAGTTTCCCAGTCCCTGCCGATGAAAAACATCCCCACAGCATGATGCTGCCACCACCATGCTTCACTGTGGGGATGGTGTTCTCGGGGTGATGAGAGGTGTTGGGTTTGCGCCAGACATAACGTTTTCCTTGATGGCCAAAAAGCTCAATTTTAGTCTCATCTGACCAGAGTACCTTCTTCCATATGTTTGGAGAGTCTCCCACGTGCCTTTTGGCGAACACCAAACGTGTTTGCTTATTTTTTTCTTTAAGCAATGGCTTTTTTCTGGCCACTCTTCCGTAAAGCCCAGCTCTGTGGCGTGTACGGCTTAAAGTGGTCCTATGGACAGATACTCCAATCTCCGCTGTGGAGCTTTGCAGCTCCTTCAGGGTTATCTTTGGTCTCTTTATTGCCTCTCTGATTAATGCCCTCCTTGCCTGGTCCGTGAGTTTTGGTGGGCGGCCCTCTCTTGCCAGGTTTGTTGTGGTGCCATATTCTTTCTATTTTTTAATAATGGCTGTGATGAGTCAAAGGGATTTCGGTCTGTGATTCAGCCTCCCGACAGTAGATGGCATCAAACCAACTCGGGACTTCCCTTACCAAGATCTCGTGACCATGGCAAAAGTCATCTTTTGAGGGGCGGCACCTTGATGAGGGGAGGAAGTACGAGTATGTAAATTCCAGCCACTGGAGTCAAGTGAAGGATAAGGACACTTGTCAGTTGGGGATTGGTGTTCCACTGACTACAGAGGCGGGACATTACATACTAAAGGGAACGTACTACTGTGTTCGGGGTTGGTCCGAAAGTAAAATAGGAGGAGTAACGGGTGGAGGGAGAGACTGGTTTGGTGCAGCGGGATTTTTAAAACAAAAAAACACTAACATTTCTTTTGTCTTTTGTTTATGTAAGGTTCGCCACGAAGACAATTAAAGATGAGTCATCACGGTTTGTTTTGGATTTCACCCCTGCACTCCTTCCCTCACACCATTTTGTTTTCTTTTGTTATTTAATTATTTTGTTGTGTATAGATAATAAAAATAAATTATTTTATTTCTGTACACATAAATTACTGTCTGGACATTCCATTTAATACACTCTCGCCTCACAATGGCTTTAATGGTGCTCCGTGGGATGTTCAAAGTTTCGGATATTTTTTTATAACCCAACCCTGATCTGTACTTCTCCACAACTTTGTCCTTGACCTGTTTGGGGAGCTCCTTGGTCTTCATGGTGCCCCTTGCTTAGTGGTGTTGCAGACTCTGGGGCCTTTCAGAACAGCTGTATATATACTGAGATCATGTGACAGATCATGTGACACTTAGATTGCACACAGGTGGACTTTATTTAACTAATTATGTGACTTCTGAAGGTAATTGGTTGCACCAAATTTATTTAGAGGCTTAATAGCAAAGGGAGTGAATACATATGCAAGCACCACTTTTCCGTTATTTATTTTTTAGAATTTTTTGAAACAAGTTATTTTTTTCATTTCACTTCACCAATTTGGACTATTTTGTGTATGTCCATTACATGAAATGTAAATAAAAATCAATTTTAATTCCAGGTTGTAAGGCAACAAAATAGGAAAAATGCCAAAGGGGGGGGTCAATACTTTCGCAAGCCACTGTAGTACCTGGCCAATGTTTCGTACCCCTTAAATTCAACAGAGAGAGTGGAACAAAAACACAAAATAAAGACACGTCTTCAACAGTTTTCAGGGAATTATATTTATTTTTTTGACAACACACCTTCCCTCCCTCCCTTGCTTTATACCGCCGCACACTGTCGTCAGGAACCTCCCTATAAGCAATACACAATCTTCAATGTAGAGTAAAGCTACAAAGATAAAGTCATTCCCCAAAGCTGCCTGGGGTTTGTAATGAGATAAAGAATATACAGTACAGGTTTCCCAGCTCGATTATATTTGCTTGTTTAGTTTTTGTTTTTAACTAACTTCTTACTGGTGCTGCAATGAATGCAACTAGTCATATAAAAGCAACAGTCTCGGGGAAGCTGAAGGATCTCGGTGACTTCACAAGCTACATGATTTTGCAACCAGCAAAATTCACAAGACAGTGGCTGCATTGAGCACCAGTCTTCCTGGAATGGCAACTCCTGCAGAAAACTACAACAGGCAAGAAAGAACAGCAGCAGTCATAAGCAGGTCATGATGAGTCGAGCCTGCAGCCCTGTGCATCGTATCAAGAAAACACACCAGCGGTCACAGGCAGGTCACGATGAGTCGAGCCTGCAGCCCTGTGCATCGTATCATAACAAGCAGATGCTTCAGTGGCCCAAAGCACAGTAACCACTGCTCAACACTGTGCCAGGATATATAGACAGAGGGCTTCTGAGACCACTCTCTTATTGTTTGGGCCAGTCATTGTACAATTAGCCAGCGTGTCTTGCAGATTGTGATATTCATTAGTGTTATTATTGTGATGACATAACCAGATCTTGTGATCATGGACCAGTGTCACAGCAGCATGTCACCTGACGGCTTGCAGGATACTTGCACATTCTGACGCCAAGACTGCTCCAGGCTGTCCTGCACATCCAAATGCTGTTCGAGGTGCAATGAATCAAAAAGAAACAAGCACAATATTTTCTGTAACACTTAAACAGAGTCCAAGTAAATAAATCTGCTTTACTACCCAGGTGCAGAACCCTTACTTCTTATATAATAACAACAACAACAACAACAAGGCATCGCTGCCTGGAATTCATTCTAATGTTTAAATATTGAAACATACACAGATAGATATACAAGCTGGATACATTCACATTTAAGAATTCCTTTCTAAATGTTCATTTAAAACAGGAGATATGCACATATAAAATGGAAAGTTGAGCTATTTTTGTGGTCCTGTGTTGCAGTGGCGTGCAGTGGGTTTCCCAGTAGGTCATGTAGCAAGACTATATGAATGTAACATTAGATAGAGGTTGGCACTGGTAGCTGAAAACTGTACCCGTCGGGTTTTAATTTACCTTTTCACCACCCAGGTATCGATTTATTCATTTGAGAAAATATGCCATTGATTATTTATCTATTTTTCTCAGTAATTTTTTCATATACCACAAGCCAGTACTTTGGGTGGCACTAGGACCCAGTGAAAAAGCTCACCTGCCCACCTTGGTTTGTGCGCAATGCATTATGGGGCACTTTAAAGGTGCAAACCAAATGAAACCAGACTTGAGCTCCACTATGCGCGTGTGGCTGTGACATCACTCAGAGAGCCTGCTACTGTTTTAAGTGCCACACTTGTACAGAGCTAACGCAGCATGACTCGAACACAGCACAAAGAATGGAGCGGTCCGCGCAGTGAACACGCATAAAAGAAGATTATACAAAAAGACATATTTTCTATTCTAGTTTTATCACAACCTTTTCTTTCTGATTGGTCATTCAGTTAACTCCAGTTCCCACACAACAGATTTAAAGTATATGAAATCTGGGGTAGTTCGAATGCTTTTTATGTATTTTATTACTGTACATTTTTTTAGATTTTTTTAAATTAAATTATATTTGCACTAATTACACAGCTGACAGAATCAAATAGAAACATTTTCAAAACACACGGAGAAAATACTTAAGGTACAGGATGCAATCCAGCTCTTCTGTCTCCTGCTTACTAAGAGAGAACTCTATCAGGTGGGGCTGAAGGAATGGTTCTTTTAGCCTGGCTGGCAGAAATTCTCAAATGTGCCTTTATACAGTATGAGTGCATTACCTCACAGTGCTGGAACAGGGAGACAGACAACACAGTACAGTAAGACAGCTTTCTGTATTATTGCATTAGGTTTAAGACTGATTAAATGCACTACAAAAAAAAAAAAATTTAATTGCCAGCAACAGACAATCTCCACTGTCGTAAACAGCGCCCACTGACCACTGAGCACTCACAGTGCTGCACCTTGCTGCCAGTGTGGTGAACACAAAGCTCTCTCTCAGGTCTGTGTATCACTGGGTCAGATATCAAATATCTCTCTCTCTCTCCCCCTCCTCCTCCCAGGGGGGCTAACAATGTAAAAGAGAGCCTCTCTTTTTTTCTTACTTCCATTTGAGTATCGGGGGGGGGGGGGGGAGACAACACGATATAAAGAAACCTAAAGAGTACAAATTATCTTTAAAAGTAAAAAAAAAAAAAAAAAAAAAAAAAAAAAAAAACACATAATCTTCCTCCTCCTCTCAGGAAGAAGGAGCTGCTGTCCTCAACAGTGAGATGAGTGGATGGAGATGTCGACGCTACGTTCCTATTGGATGGAGATGTCGACGCTACGTTCCTATTGGTTCAAGTATTCAGAGTTGTTATGTTGTTCCTGCAGGGGGTACTGGTGCTCACAGCGTGCTGGCTGAGGACGCAGCCAGCCTCTTCCCAATGTAGATCCTAGAGAGAGAGAAGGACAGTTAGGAGGCTAGCATGTCTGCTTCAAACCCAAACACTGTCCAGAGATCACAGCTCTGTGGTCCTAAACACCGACACTGTTAAAATCCCTTCCAGCACATGCTAACATATCCAGAGATCACAGCTCTGTGGTCCTAAACACCGACACTGTTAAAATCCCTTCCAGCACATGCTCGCATATCCAGAGATCACAGCTCTGTGGTCCTAAACACCGACACTGTTAAAATCCCTTCCAGCACATGCTCGCATATCCAGAGATCACAGCTCTGTGGTCCTAAACACCGACGCTGTTAAAATCCCTTCCAGCACATGCTCGCATATCCAGAGATCACAGCTCTGTGGTCCTAAACACCGACGCTGTTAAAATCCCTTCCAGCACATGCTCGCATATGCAGAGATCACAGCTCTGTGGTCCTAAACACCGACGCTGTTAAAATCCCTTCCAGCACATGCTCGCATATGCAGAGATCACAGCTCTGTGGTCCTAAACACCGACACTGTTAAAATCCCTTCCAGCACATGCTCGCATATCCAGAGATCACAGCTCTGTGGTCCTAAACACCGACGCTGTTAAAATCCCTTCCAGCACATGCTCGCATATCCAGAGATCACAGCTCTGTGGTCCTAAACACCGACACTGTTAAAATCCCTTCCAGCACATGCTCGCATATGCAGAGATCACAGCTCTGTGGTCCTAAACACCGACACTGTTAAAATCTCTTCCAGCACATGCTCGCATATGCAGAGATCACAGCTCTGTGGTCCTAAACACCGACACTGTTAAAATCCCTTCCAGCACATGCTCGCATATCAAGAGATCACAGCTCTGTGGTCCTAAACACCGACGCTGTTAAAATCCCTTCCAGCACATGCTCGCATATGCAGAGATCACAGCTCTGTGGTCCTAAACACCGACACTGTTAAAATCCCTTCCAGCACATGCTCGCATATGCAGAGATCACAGCTCTGTGGTCCTAAACACCGACACTGTTAAAATCCCTTCCAGCACATGCTCGCATATGCAGAGATCACAGCTCTGTGGTCCTAAACACCGACACTGTTAAAATCCCTTCCAGCACATGCTCGCATATCCAGAGATCACAGCTCGTCCACACGTCATTAATCCCTGCTGACTGGACCCAGGAAGAGTTCTGATCAGTTTTTGAAGAACATAAAAGGGTAAAAACACATCTGCTTGACCAAAGCAAAGAGTCTGCGCTTAAGCCACAGTAATTTTTTTTAGTTTTGCCACTCTTCCTCCATGGTTATATTGTATTACACTTTGATATGCTTTTACTGTGGGGAAACTTCTCTAAGGAAAGTATAGGTACTTGGTCAAGTAGCAGCACTGTGTAATTTTCAATGTTACCCTAAAGTTATACAATTGGGGAATCACTGTCCGATCTTTATTTACTAGTCTGTACTGGAAAACATTGCAGCACACCTTGTACTGCTTGCATTCAGGAAGACGATTTAATAAAAATAAATAGTAATTGTGCTGGTGTCATGATGATCGTCGTATCGTAACAGACAGGGCTCACAGTTAATCACACCAAGTAAATGTTTCACACCAGCACCCAGCAAGTACAGTACTGCCCCCCAGGCTGGTAGCTGGCAAGACTGTTCTCTGGGTGGGACAGTGGAAGAGAGGCCAGTCCAGTTCTCATTACCCGAGTCCGAGGGTGAGCAGGTGAGAGACGACAATGGAGGGGATAAAGATGACCAGGAATTCAGAGGATAAGATCCCCTTCTTCATCACGCGAGCCTTCCTCACGCTCAGCGAGCCCGTCTGCTTCGGATGCTGGAACAGAAACTCCCTGGAGAAAGAGGGAGGGAGTCAACATTTTTTATAATCAACTTATAGGAGCATGTGAGCATTAAAAGTCTATTTTAAGATCTCACCTTATTCAGATGCATACTAAAATAAATCTTTGCTTACCTCCCTTCCCTCCACTCCACCCTCTCACCCCACAATCCCTCCCGTCTTCTCCCTCCATCCCTATTGTGTGATGTAGTTAATGTTGACATAGTATAGCAGATACAGTAGATGCAGCTGATCTAATAGATCTAGTTGATGTAGTCGGTCTAAGTAATACAGTTGGTGTAGTAGGTTGGTTTAGTTGATATAGTTGATGTGTAGTCGATGTAGTCGATACAGGTGATGTAATAAATCTAGGTGGTGAGAGGTGGTGTAATAGATCTAGGTGATGTAGTTGATGTGGTGGGTGTAGATTTAGTTCGTGTGTAGTTGATACAGGTGGTGTAATAGATCTAGGTGATGTAGTTGATGTGGTGGGTGTAGATCTAGTTGATGTGGTGGGTGTAGATTTAGTTCATGTGTAGTTGATACAGGTGGTGTAATAGATCTAGGTGATGTAGTTGATGTGGTGGGTGTAGATCTAGTTGATGTGGTGGGTGTAGATTTAGTTCATGTGTAGTTGATACAGGTGGTGTAATAGATCTAGGTGATGTAGTTGATGTGGTGGGTGTAGATAGATTTAGTTCGTGTGTAGTTGATACAGGTGGTGTAATAGATCTAGGTGATGTAGTTGATGTGGTGGGTGTAGATTTAGTTTGTGTGTAGTTGATACAGGTAGTGTAATAGATCTAGGTGATGTAGTTGATGTGGTGGGTGTAGATCTAGTTGATGTGGTGGGTGTAGATTTAGTTCGTGTGTAGTTGATACAGGTGGTGTAATAGATCTAGGTGATGTAGTTGATGTGGTGGGTGTAGATCTAGTTCATGTGTGTTGATACAGGTGGTGTAAGAGATCTAGGTGATGTAGTTGATGTGGTGGGTGTAGATTTAGTTTGTGATCTAGGTAGTGTAATAGATCTAGGTGATGTAGTTGATGTGGTGGGTGTAGATCTAGTTGATGTGGTGGGTGTAGATTTAGTTCGTGTGTAGTTGATACAGGTGGTGTAATAGATCTGGGTGATGTAGTTGATGTGGTGGGTGTAGATGTAGTTGATGTGGTGGGTGTAGATTTAGTTCGTGTGTAGTTGATACAGGTGGTGTAATAGATCTAGGTGATGTAGTTGATGTGGTGGGTGTAGATTTAGTTCGTGTGTAGTTGATACAGGTGGTGTAATAGATCTAGGTGATGTAGTTGATGTGGTGGGTGTAGATGTAGTTGATGTGGTGGGTGTAGATTTAGTTCGTGTGTAGTTGATACAGGTGGTGTAATAGATCTAGGTGATGTAGTTGATGTGGTGGGTGTAGATCTAGTTGAGTTCGTGTGTAGTTGATACAGGTGGTGTAATAGATCTAGGTGATGTAGTTGATGTGGTGGGTGTAGATCTAGTTCATGTGTAGTTGATACAGGTGGTGTAATAGATCTAGGTGATGTAGTTGATGTGGTGGGTGTAGATCTAGTTGATGTGGTGGGTGTAGATTTAGTTCATGTGTAGTTGATACAGGTGGTGTAATAGATCTAGGTGATGTAGTTGATGTGGTGGGTGTAGATCTAGTTGATGTGGTGGGTGTAGATTTAGTTCATGTGTAGTTGATACAGGTGGTGTAATAGATCTAGGTGATGTAGTTGATGTGGTGGGTGTAGATCTAGTTGATGTGGTGGGTGTAGATTTAGTTCGTGTGTAGTTGATACAGGTGGTGTAATAGATCTGGGTGATGTAGTTGATGTGGTGGGTGTAGATGTCTAGTTGATACAGGTAGTGTAATAGATCGAGGTGATGCAGTTGATGTGGTGGGTGTAGATCTAGTTGATGTGGTGGGTGTAGATTTAGTTAATGTGTAGTTGATACAGGTGGTGTAATAGATCTAGGTGATGTAGTTGATGTGGTGGGTGTAGATTTAGTTCGTGTGTAGTTGATACAGGTGGTGTAATAGATCTAGGTGATGTAGTTGATGTGGTGGGTGTAGATCTAGTTGATGTGGTGGGTGTAGATCTAGTTCGTGTGTAGTTGATACAGGTGGTGTAATAGATCTAGGTGATGTAGTTGATGTGGTGGGTGTAGATTTAGTTCGTGTGTAGTTGATACAGGTGGTGTAATAGATCTAGGTGATGTAGTTGATGTGGTGGGTGTAGATCTAGTTGATACAGGTGGTGTAATAGATCTAGGTGATGTAGTTGATGTGGTGGGTGTAGATCTAGTTGATGTGGTGGGTGTAGATTTAGTTTGTGTGTAGTTGATACAGGTGGTGTAATAGATCTAGGTGATGTAGTTGATGTGGTGGGTGTAGATCTAGTTGATACAGGTGGTGTAATAGATCTAGGTGATGTAGTTGATGTGGTGGGTGTAGATCTAGTTGATGTGGTGGGTGTAGATTTAGTTCGTGTGTAGTTGATACAGGTGGTGTAATAGATCTAGGTGATGTAGTTGATGTGGTGGGTGTAGATCTAGTTGATGTGGTGGGTGTAGATTTAGTTTGTGTGTAGTTGATACAGGTGGTGTAATAGATCTAGGTGATGTAGTTGATGTGGTGGGTGTAGATCTAGTTGATGTGGTGGGTGTAGATTTAGTTTGTGTGTAGTTGATACAGGTGGTGTAATAGATCTAGGTGATGTAGTTGATGTGGTGGGTGTAGATCTAGTTGATACAGGTAGTGTAATAGATCGAGGTGATGTAGTTGATGTGGTGGGTGTAGATCTAGTTGATGTGGTGGGTGTAGATTTAGTTCGTGTGTAGTTGATACAGGTGGTGTAATAGATCTAGGTGATGTAGTTGATGTGGTGGGTGTAGATCTAGTTGATGTGGTGGGTGTAGATTTAGTTCGTGTGTAGTTGATACAGGTGGTGTAATAGATCTAGGTGATGTAGTTGATGTGGTGGGTGTAGATCTAGTTGATGTGGTGGGTGTAGATTTAGTTCGTGTGTAGTTGATACAGGTGGTGTAATAGATCTAGGTGATGTAGTTGATGTGGTGGGTGTAGATCTAGTTGATGTGGTGGGTGTAGATTTAGTTCGTGTGTAGTTGATACAGGTGGTGTAATAGATCTAGGTGATGTAGTTGATGTGGTGGGTGTAGATCTAGTTGATACAGGTGGTGTAATAGATCTAGGTGATGTAGTTGATGTGGTGGGTGTAGATCTAGTTGATGTGGTGGGTGTAGATTTAGTTCATGTGTAGTTGATACAGGTAGTGTAATAGATCTAGGTGATGTAGTTGATGTGGTGGGTGTAGATCTAGTTGATGTGGTGGGTGTAGATCTAGTTCATGTGTAGTTGATACAGGTGGTGTAAAAGATCTAGGTGATGTAGCGGAGTGGCTGTTCGTACTTTGGCGGCAGGTTCTCCGGCCGGCTTGACCAGTCCCAGGTCCAGTCAACACTGCTCTTCAGCATGCTCTCCACCTCCACACCGCGCTCCTGACCGTCCTCCTCTGACTGCGTCACACACAGAGCATGAACAAACAAACATTGCAACAGAGAAAACAATGCCCCTCTTTAAGAACTACATCACAACTTCAAACAACAGGGTGTTACAATTCACTGTGTATCAACGAATCATAATACTTTCTATACATGTAATAGAGGCATGTACAGTTTGTATTGTCAGACAAGACCAAGAAGGCACAGCAGAGCTCATTGTAGTTCACCAAATGGTTCTTGAATGAATGCGAATTACAATTGGTAAAGATAAATACATTTCCGTATCTCGTTTAATTTTTGCCTTTTAACAAAATAGTCCGTCATTACTGATCTTATTATACATCATACAAGTAGCCCATCAGGACCATCACATGAATCGTATTGTTAACCTACATAATGAGAGAATCAGTGTACAGTAACACCACTGTGGAATATAAAGTGGTAGTATTAGATGTCCTACTACCCAAAACATTTGCCTGCTTGAGTTTTAAGAACAATACACTATTCCTGAGATATGCAATAGATAAGAACAGAACACAAGAGATAAGAACAGAACACAAAGTACTCAGCATACAGTCTCTCCCGCAGCTCACCACACTTTACTGGATTTGCATTAGACTAGAGGGCAATAACTACTAAGAGTTCTAACAGCACAGAAGCTCTTGCACATTGCTGGGCTGCAGTATGTAATCTACACATGTATATTTCTACCAATACATAACCCAGTCGAAAGCATGTCAATAAAGCATCTCTCCATCCAGTGGGCTGTAACTTATAGCACGCCCCTGTCACATGGATATAATTTAATTGCTGACATGTGTACCCTGCTGCTCAATGGGCCAGGCTGCACTAGTGGGTGAGCTGGGAAGTGTGTGTAATGTGTGGTGGTCGCTGGTACCTGTGTGCTGGTGTGGTCTGCGCTGCTCCCAGACTCGCTGGGTGCTGCTTGAGAGGCTGCTGTCTTTGGCTTCATCGCCAGGGAAGGGCTGGGGACACAAACACACTGGGGTCATTGACAGAGCTAGCCTGTGACGTCTATTACTGCTGGGTAGGCTGTGACATTTCAGATTCTTCAGAGCAGAGTGACCTGGTGTAACAGTGTAAGATCTCAGGAGCATCGCACAATACAGAGCTGCAGTAAAGAGCATAAAAATGGCTAGAATGTGCAAAGGCAAGTCAATATACAGTGCCTATAGTAAGTATTCACTCCCCTTGGACATTTTTTCAGTTTGTTGTGTTACAACCTGAAACCTTGATGCATTTAAATTTGATTTTTTTCCCTTTGATTTACACAACCTACTCAACACTTTGAAGAGTCAAGAGAATTTTTATTGTGAAACAACAGTTAATGAAAAAAAAAAAAACTGAAATGTCTTGGTTAGATAAATATTCACCCCCTGAGTCAATACTTGCTAGAACGACCTTTGGCAGCAATTACAGATGGGAGTCTTTTAGGGTAAATCTCTACCAGGGTTGCACATCTCGATCATGCAATATTCGCCCATTCTTCTTGGCAAAATTGTTCAAGCTCTGTCAAGTTAGATGGGGATTGTTGGTGGACAGCAATCTTCAAGTCTTGCCACAGATTCTCAATCGAATTCAAGTCCGGGCTTTGACTGAGCCAATCTAGAACATTCACTTTCTTATTTTTAAGCCACTCCAGTGTCGCTTTGGCGGTGTGCTTGGGGTCATTGTCCTACTGAAAGGTTAATCTCCATCCCAGTCTTAGGTCTTTTGCAGACTGAAGCAGGTTTTCCGCAAGGATTTGCCCGTATTTAGCTCCATTAATTTTGCCCTATACCCTGACAAGCTTCCCAGTCCCTGCCAATGAAAAGCATCCCCATAGAATGATGCTGCCACCACCATGCTTTACAGTAGGGATGGTGTTACCTGGGTGATGTGCTGTGTTGGGTTTGCGCCAGACATAACGCTTTGCACTTAGGCCAAATAGTAAAATTTTTGTTTCATTGTTCCACATAATCTTTTACCACATCTTTTCAGAGTCTCCTACATGCCTTTTTGCAAATTCAAAGTGGGATTTTACATGGGCTGTTTTTTTTTCAGAAATGTCTTCCTTCTTGCCACTCTTCCATACAGGCCAGCTTTGTGGAGTACCTCAGCTATTGTTGACACATGGACAATTTCTCCCATCTCAGCCATGGAACGCTGTAGGTCTTTCAGAGGCCTCTTGGTAGCTTCTCTGACCAATGCCCTTCTTACCCGACTACTCAGTTTGGGAGGACGGCCTGCTTTTAGCAGATTCTGGATGGTGCTGTATACCTTCCACTTCTTCATGATAGACTTGACTTTGCTCCAAGGTATATTCAATGCCTTTGAAATCTTATACCCCTCCCTTGATCTGTGCCTTTCCACAACTTTATCCCGAAGTTGTTTTGAAAGGTCCTTGGTCTTCATGGCAGTATCTTTGCTTTGAATGCACTACCTAACTGTGGGTAGTGAGTAATCTGAAATCATGTGAACCACTTTTATTGCACACAGATGGACTCCATTTAACTTACTGTGTGGATTCTGAAGGCAGTTGGTTGCACCTGAGCTTGTTGAGGAGTGTCACAGCAAAGGGGGTGAATACTTATCTAATGAAGACTTTTCAGGTTTTTATTTTTAATTGATTTGTTTATTCACCCCCCATTTTTTCACACATTGAAAGTGTTGAGTAGGTTGTGTAAATCAAAAGGAAATCCCACTTAAATGCATCAAGATTTCAGGTTGTAACACAACAAACTGTGAAAACGTCTAAAGGGGTGAATGCTTTCTACAGACACTAACACCCTTATTATCGCACTGTTGCACAGTTTACAGTATGGCTGCGATTTCCTGTTGCACTACCATATTGCACCTCTATTTCTGCCCTATTTCAGTACTATACCGCTGCGATCCAGACCTGTCGGAGGAGCTGTTTCTGTCAGACTCGAGCTGTGCATCCAGCAGGATCTGCTCCATGTCGCCCTGGTGCTGCGAGGAGGAAGAGGGGGGGGGGTGTTCCAGCCCCCCCACGCTCGATCTCCTGCTGCTGCTGCTGCTGCTCTGATTGTAGTGCAGTTCCACCCAAGAGCCTAGAGAGACAACACAACACAGGTCACATGAGAGACACAACGCAACACAGGTCTCATGGGAGACACAACACAGCAACACAGGTCACAGTGGAGACACAAGACAACAGGTCACACGAGAGATACAACACACAACAAAAGTCGCAGTGGAGACTACACAACCCAGGTTACAGTGGAGACAACACAACAGGTCACATGGGAGACAACACAACTCAGGCATTATTTCGTGTTTGTATTTGTGTGTTTTTTTTTGTTTTGTTTTTTTTTTAAAAACATGGTCATTCTGTTTTAATATCTTCATTAAAACTTGTTAAAAGGGAATTACTTGGCCCATGCCTAGTTTAAACCCTGCACACATTAGTCAAAAAGCAACACATTAAAATCTGAATTGGAGCTTGAGTATTGGGGATTCATGGTTTCTTTCTTTATTTATTTATTTATTTATTTATATACGCTAGAAATGTTGATTTTCAATACTGGAAAAAGAAGTGGGGAATCACAGAGTACATTACAATGGAGAGCTAGCTTTGCTATCTTTCTTAAATAAAGCATTTAAAATGATGTTCTTAAGCAACACAAATATCAAATGAAATGACAGCTGGATCCCTGATACCAACAGAGGTTAAAATCAACGTGGTTCTGAAACCAGTAATTGGACACTACCTGTAATGGAACTTTGTTGAGAGAATCACAGAATATAGCTGTGTACCAACTATGAAGACACACATATCTTCAATATGGCCAGGCATCAGTCCACAGAAAATCTAGCTTAGCTTTGAACATCTGATTTCAACTTGAGCTGTACTTAGAGCCTCTGTTTTTATTCCCAACTTGTAGCTGAAAGTAACATTTTCACCATTAATTTCCAGTTTTTATAAACCTGAGCAAATAATGCCCGAGGAGAAATATCGCAGCTCAAGTGAATAGAAAAACCTGCCTAGAAGTAGTTCCTCTGTGCATTTGTAACCCCAGATGTTCCTCCTTGATACACACTCATATACACAGAGAAGAAGATGAAAGCATCCATTTTGAAAAAAGACGCATGGGCCTCAGACTCAGATCGTTTAGATTATAAGAAATAATTTTTATATTATTCTGAAATCTTCATCTTACATCTTCAAACCAGAGACCTGTTAGATTTTCTTTCAAAAAGCCCTGATGGAGTTTGAAATCCCCTGCAAAGGACTGGTGATCCAACCGTTTTGAAGATCCTCTGAATCTACGATACAATGCAGGATTTTTGTTTTCCCTTATACACAAATAAGGATAATGGTATCAACTAGAATAACTTCAGTAGTTCGGGACAAACACCAATCACGAAATGTTTTAGTACAACTATTTATGTTTGGAGAATGTGGAGTGTGCGATTTCACAGAGAATTACGTTGTATATACGCTTTCATTTGGCATCAAACCTATCTTGGTTTGGGGGCTCGCTGCCTGGCCGAATGAACGAGATGGAGACCCCCATTGATAAAATATAGAAATTGTTTTTAAGAAAGGTGGAGATGGGGAGGTGGTGGGTTACCATGAAATCAAAGCACAACTGAGAGGAAAGTGAAGAGGGTATTTATAGTGCTAACAATCTTAATCAGCTAATGTGTAAATTGAAGGATTCAATTTGTGATGCAGATTGGTGTCTGACCCTCCTCCCAAACTTTAATTAAAAATATCACTTATTGCCAATGTTGTGTGTTATCCTAAACAACAAGTCACTGGAACGCCTGTGTTTACATGAGGCACCACTCTGTCTTAATCAGTGCATCCCAGCTGTTCAAGAACAGCCACCCCAAGTGCTTTATTATTTTTATTTTCTATTATCCAAACCTCTTATATGGATCTAGGATTAGAAGTAGCCAAAGGTGGTGTCGCAGTAGCCACACACAGTGTTGCAGGAAATGCATCACCTGCTTCTTCATAATTCTGACTAGCAGAGCCTGGCCAGGCAATGTTTTTCTTTTCTATTATTAGCTCCTCTCTCCTTTTTTTTGTTTGTCTTATACAGTTATTCCTGTCTCTTATTTTTAGAGCTTCTCAGGGCATCTATATGTTTCCATTCAATTGGTTTGTTTGTTTTCCCTCCACTAGTCACCTGATGGGGTGAAGGCCCTGAGTTCCTGTTTCCTGGTTTTTTTGGGGGGGGGGGGGTTGTTGCTCACCTTTGTTTGTTAGGATTTTTTGTTGTATTACTATACTTTTTTTGTTTATTTAGCAAAATATAGTCTTTGTTTTCCTTTTGTCAACTATCCTAACAGTGCAGGCTGCATTTTCTTGACCACCAGTTTTTCTCTGCATACCTTTTTTTTTTTTGTTTGGGGTTCTGTTTGTTTTTGCCAGTTTTTTTGTTGAAGGATTTACAACAACGGCATTGCAGATTCACAGAACCATCGCCGGACCAAGAGCAGCCAGGGGGAGATCTTTTTCAATTGTTTATCTATTGGATTACAGGTTTTTTCTGAATGGCCATTCATGCGATTTATTTTTGGGATGTTTGCATAGGATTTTTTTTTATTGCCTTCCAAAACTGTGCTATTGGATGATATTCAGACAACTTGTGTCCTTTTCCTCAGCAGCAATAAATGCATTCTTGGTAGCCTCTGATGGGCCCCCTTTTCATAATTATTTTCACTGTGGAAATTGACTGCTATTATTAGTCAACTTTGTTACATCGAATGATATGAACGACCACTACACAGTCAAAAGGGCTGCGACTCGATGAGTTCTTCGTACAGCAAACAGTCAAGCTGCTCTACCTTTGAATTTTAAGCTTGCCTAACTGTAAATGTAATCTATCTACCTAAAGTTAAAAATATTCCTCTGCAATAATGCTATAATTTCACAACTGCCTGAGTCAACACCACTTTTTTTTTCATTTCACCACAATGAGATTCTGTTTTAAATCCTCCCTATATAACTAATACATCGTTAAACCCCATGAACAAGCATTCCTTTCTAATTGTAATCTCATTTAATCTCACAAGGGAGTCGCCAATAGAAATGTAAGGATTTGCTGCCACTGAGTAGTTGGGGTGGGTTTAAATTATTTCGAACAAACCAATAATAGATAAGTCAGGAAGGAGGGGCATTGCCCAGCTGCACTGGGAAATGTAGTTTGTTTTTGTTTTTTAAATGGGAAAGGGGTGAAGCCAATGTGAATTGAGAAACCATTTCCAGTGTTTATTGGCTGTATACAAATTATTTTTTTTTGAATTGGGGGTATTGTTTTTTTTTTTTTTCTAAAGTCAGAAACTCAGAAGCCCAAGTTATGCTGTTCATGGGGCCCTCACTGTACCTACACACTGGGAACAATGCCCTTTTAGGGTTACTTCAGGGTACTGGAAAACAAGGGCTGAAAACTGCTACTGTACATTATGAGGGTTAACAAATCTCCCATTCAACAAACAAAGGCTTGAGTATGGATGTGATCAAAACTCTAATCCTAAAACTGCGAAACAATGTTTTAACATAATTAAACTAAAGACAAGATCATTATCTCATAATTATCACCATGCTAGTCATGAAGAGCTGAGGGTTGTAGAGATGCCCGTTACAAGCAAGATGCAAGTTAGAAGATTTCATCCTGAACTTCTGGAACATGCCAAGGCCAGAATAGGTTGTGTGCAGGGGTGCTGGCAGATCCAGTTTATCAGTACGCAAGATTTAAACCCAATTAGCTTGGCAGTGCCCCAGCTCTGCACCACAGCAGGCAGGGATCAGGACCAACAGAAGCTGACAGGAGGCTGTTACGTAACACATCTATTCCTGCCAGAGAATAACATCACCCTTCCTCTCTCTTTGAGCTCTGTGCCTGTCCTCACGTGCGCCAGCTAGAACCCTACCCAGACTGTCTGTTTGCAGTGTTTACCCACTCCCAGGCTGGGTAGACTAGACTTTAAGGGTCTGGCTGTCTGTGCTTCTGGCCGTGTCTTTGCAACTAGTTTACATTTTTTTTTTTTTTTTAAAACCTTTTCCTGCTATAGTGGGTCATTGTGCCTATCAGTGATCAAAAGGATGGTCTTCAAGAGTAAATGTCTTCACATTTCCTTTTCAACTTCCCTATTTTATTGTATTGCATTTACAATCATTCTGACTGTGTTCTCCGTTCTGTTATCTGAAGGTTTCTCTAGCTCTGCCTTTACCTGGTGCTGGATCTCACGTACTACACAGCATCTACACTGCACTGTGCCACCCTGCACAGCCTCCAGGGAGCAGCTCTCTCCCTCTCGGGCTGCAGAGGAGAGGCATGCTGGATTTCACGTACTACACAGCATCTACACTGCACTGCACTGTGCCACCCTGCACGGCTGCCAGGGAGCAGCTCTCTCTCTCTCTCGGGCTGCAGAGGAGAGGCATGCTGGATCTCACGTACTACACAGCATCTACACTGCACTGCACTGTGCCACCCTGCCAGGGGAGGTGCACGATGTGACTGAGTCATCGCGTCGTCCTCTCTTCTCTCTCTCTCTCTTCTCTCTCTCTCTCTCTCTCTCTCTCTCTCTCTCTCTCTCTCTCTCTCTCTCTCTCTCTCTCTCTATCCTGTACACGCCTCTCTGTTAATTAAAGTGTTCACCATCAAATAAACGAGCGGTTAAATGATTTAGTTCAGAGAGGAGAGTTCAGTTTTGAGAGAGAGAGAGATCAGAGGTAGAAACACTGCTTTGTTTCTTTGTCAGGAAATACAGTATGTGTTTTATTACATACATCTGAAGTGCTGTAACTATGTTTGTTGTTTTGTACTATGCACTTTATCCTGTACATCGCCTCTCTGTTAATAAAGTTTCAACAATCAAATAACGAGCGAGTTAAATGAGTTATGTTCAGAGCAGCAGTTTGGAGTAGAGTTCAGTTTTGTTTTCTGCAGAATTAAGCTCAGAAGGTACAATCCAATCGCTTGTTTTCAGTGTAGCAGTATTAAAACCAACATTTTTTCCATTGCTGCTTCACCCATTTCAATTGCAGTGGCTTTGTTAGGGATTAGGTAAGAATCTTTTTTGCAGCAGTCTGTGCCTCTGGATTTGGCCTCCCTGTCTCAATGTGTTTCTCTGTGCTGTGTGCCAGGCTGACACAGAGACAGACGATGACGTCACGAGGAGTGAACAGAGACAGGGGCAACTACTCAAGCTGACAGAACTTGGTCCCACTCTTTAAAAACTGCAAAGAGCTGTGACTGCGATTGTGATCGGATTTACCAAGCTGTTGCTCCGATTGCATAAGTGCTACACTTACTTGAAAAATATTCGAACAGACACTGGCTAAAATGATTACAAAAATGTAATAAAGTAAGAAAGATCATGCACAGATAACAGCACAGAGGGTGCAGTAGACTCCAGTAACACACTAAGAAAGATCATGCACAGATAACAGTACAGAGGGCAGTAGACTCCAGTAACACACTAAGAAAGATCATGCACAGATAACAGCACAGAGGGTGCAGTAGACTCCAGTAACACACTAAGAAAGATCATGCACAGATAACAGCACAGAGGGTGCAGTAGACTAACACACTAAGAAAGTAACACACTAAGAGAAGATCATGCACAGATAACAGCACAAAGACTGCAGTAGACTCCAGTAACACACTAAGAAAGATCATGCACAGATAACAGCACAGAGGGTGCAGTAGACTCCAGTAACACACTAAGAAAGATCATGCACAGATAACAGTACAAAGACTGCAGTAGACTCCAGTAACACACTAAGAAAGATCATGCACAGATAACAGCACAGAGACTGCAGTAGACTCCAGTAACACACTAAGAAAGATCATGCACAGATAACAGTACACTGCAGTAGACTCCAGTAACACACTAAGAAAGATCATGCACAGATAACAGTACAGAGACTGCAGTAGACTCCAGTAACACACTAAGAAAGATCATGCACAGATAACAGCACAGAGGGTGCAGTAGACTCCAGTAACACACTAAGAAAGATCATGCACAGATAACAGCACAGAGGGTGCAGTAGACTCCAGTAACACACTAAGAAAGATCATGCACAGATAACAGCACAGAGGGTGCAGTAGACTCAAGTAACACACTAAGAAAGATCATGCACAGATAACAGCACAGAGGGTGCAGTAGACTCCAGTAACACACTAAGAAAGATCATGCACAGATAACAGCACAGAGGGTGCAGTAGACTCAAGTAACACACTAAGAAAGATCATGCACAGATAACAGCACAAAGGGTGCAGTAGACTCCAGTAACACACTAAGAAAGATCATGCACAGATAACAGCACAGAGGGTGCAGTAGACTCAAGTAACACACTAAGAAAGATCATGCACAGACAACAGCACAGAGGGTGCAGTAGACTCCAGTAACACACTAAGAAAGATCATGCACAGATAACAGTACAGAGGGTGCAGTAGACTCCAGTAACACACTAAGAAAGATCATGCACAGATAACAGCACAGAGGGTGCAGTAGACTCAAGTAACACACTAAGAAAGATCATGCACAGATAACAGCACAGAGGGTGCAGTAGACTCAAGTAACACACTAAGAAAGATCATGCACAGACAACAGCACAGAGGGTGCAGTAGACTCAAGTAACACACTAAGAAAGATCATGCACAGACAACAGCACAGAGGGTGCAGTAGACTCAAGTAACACACTAAGAAAGATCATGCACAGATAACAGCACAGAGGGTGCAGTAGACTCCAGTAACACACTAAGAAAGATCATGCACAGATAACAGCACAGAGGGTGCAGTAGACTCCAGTAACACACTAAGAAAGATCATGCACAGATAACAGCACAAAGACTGCAGTAGACTCCAGTAACACACTAAGAAAGATCATGCACAGATAACAGCACAGAGGGTGCAGTAGACTCCAGTAACACACTAAGAAAGATCATGCACAGATAACAGCACAGAGGGTGCAGTAGACTCCAGTAACACACTAAGAAAGATCATGCACAGATAACAGCACAGAGGGTGCAGTAGACTCAAGTAACACACTAAGAAAGATCATGCACAGACAACAGCACAGAGGGTGCAGTAGACTCAAGTAACACACTAAGAAAGATCATGCACAGATAACAGCACAGAGGGTGCAGTAGACTCCAGTAACACACTAAGAAAGATCATGCACAGATAACAGTACAAAGACTGCAGTAGACTCCAGTAACACACTAAGAAAGATCATGCACAGATAACAGCACAGAGGGTGCAGTAGACTCCAGTAACACACTAAAGAAAGATCATGCACAGATGCACAACAGCACAGAGGGTGCAGTAGACTCCAGTAACACACTAAGAAAGATCATGCACAGATAACAGTACAAAGACTGCAGTAGACTCCAGTAACACACTAAGAAAGATCATGCACAGATAACAGCACAGAGGGTGCAGTAGACTCCAGTAACACACTAAGAAAGATCATGCACAGATAACAGCACAGAGGGTGCAGTAGACTCCAGTAACACACTAAGAAAGATCATGCACAGATAACAGCACAGAGGGTGCAGTAGACTCCAGTAACACACTAAGAAAGATCATGCACAGATAACACAAAGACTGCAGTAGACTCCAGTAACACACTAAGAAAGATCATGCACAGATAACAGTACAAAGGGTGCAGTAGACTCCAGTAACACACTAAGAAAGATCATGCACAGATAACAGCACAGAGGGTGCAGTAGACTCCAGTAACACACTAAGAAAGATCATGCACAGATAACAGCACAAAGACTGCAGTAGACTCCAGTAACACACTAAGAAAGATCATGCACAGATAACAGTACAGAGGGTGCAGTAGACTCCAGTAACACACTAAGAAAGATCATGCACAGATAACAGCACAGAGGGTGCAGTAGACTCAAGTAACACACTAAGAAAGATCATGCACAGATAACAGCAC
This sequence comes from Polyodon spathula, assembly GCF_017654505.1. Classification (NCBI taxonomy): domain Eukaryota; kingdom Metazoa; phylum Chordata; class Actinopteri; order Acipenseriformes; family Polyodontidae; genus Polyodon; species Polyodon spathula. Next base: position 108,501,627 of record NC_054535.1, on the reverse strand, counting down.
AGAGGGTGCAGTAGACTCCAGTAACACACTAAGAAAGATCATGCACAGATAACAGCACAGAGGGTGCAGTAGACTCCAGTAACACACTAAGAAAGATCATGCACAGATAACAGCACAGAGGGTGCAGTAGACTCAAGTAACACACTAAGAAAGATCATGCACAGACAACAGCACAGAGGGTGCAGTAGACTCAAGTAACACACTAAGAAAGATCATGCACAGATAACAGCACAGAGGGTGCAGTAGACTCAAGTAACACACTAAGAAAGATCATGCACAGACAACAGCACAGAGGGTGCAGTAGACTCCAGTAACACACTAAGAAAGATCATGCACAGACAACAGCACAGAGGGTGCAGTAGACTCCAGTAACACACTAAGAAAGATCATGCACAGATAACAGTACAGAGGGTGCAGTAGACTCCAGTAACACACTAAGAAAGATCATGCACAGATAACAGCACAGAGGGTGCAGTAGACTCCAGTAACACACTAAGAAAGATCATGCACAGATAACAGCACAGAGGGTGCAGTAGACTCCAGTAACACACTAAGAAAGATCATGCACAGATAACAGCACAGAGGGTGCAGTAGACTCCAGTAACACACTAAGAAAGATCATGCACAGATAACAGCACAGAGGGTGCAGTAGACTCCAGTAACACACTAAGAAAGATCATGCACAGATAACAGTACAGAGGGTGCAGTAGACTCCAGTAACACACTAAGAAAGATCATGCACAGATAACAGCACAGAGGGTGCAGTAGACTCCAGTAACACACTAAGAAAGATCATGCACAGATAACAGTACAAAGACTGCAGTAGACTCCAGTAACACACTAAGAAAGATCATGCACAGATAACAGCACAGAGGGTGCAGTAGACTCCAGTAACACACTAAGAAAGATCATGCACAGATAACAGTACAAAGACTGCAGTAGACTCCAGTAACACACTAAGAAAGATCATGCACAGATAACAGTACAGAGGGTGCAGTAGACTCCAGTAACACACTAAGAAAGATCATGCACAGATAACAGCACAGAGGGTGCAGTAGACTCCAGTAACACACTAAGAAAGATCATGCACAGATAACAGCACAGAGGGTGCAGTAGACTCCAGTAACACACTAAGAAAGATCATGCACAGACAACAGCACAGAGGGTGCAGTAGACTCCAGTAACACACTAAGAAAGATCATGCACAGATAACAGCACAGAGGGTGCAGTAGACTCCAGTAACACACTAAGAAAGATCATGCACAGATAACAGTACAAAGACTGCAGTAGACTCCAGTAACACACTAAGAAAGATCATGCACAGATAACAGCACAGAGGGTGCAGTAGACTCCAGTAACACACTAAGAAAGATCATGCACAGATAACAGCACAGAGGGTGCAGTAGACTCCAGTAACACACTAAGAAAGATCATGCACAGATAACAGCACAGAGGGTGCAGTAGACTCCAGTAACACACTAAGAAAGATCATGCACAGATAACAGCACAGAGGGTGCAGTAGACTCAAGTAACACACTAAGAAAGATCATGCACAGATAACAGTACAAAGACTGCAGTAGACTCCAGTAACACACTAAGAAAGATCATGCACAGATAACAGTACAAAGACTGCAGACTCCAGACTCCAGTAACACACTAAGAAAGATCATGCACAGATAACAGTACAAAGACTGCAGTAGACTCCAGTAACACACTAAGAAAGATCATGCACAGATAACAGCACAGAGGGTGCAGTAGACTCCAGTAACACACTAAGAAAGATCATGCACAGATAACAGCACAGAGGGTGCAGTAGACTCCAGTAACACACTAAGAAAGATCATGCACAGATAACAGTACAAAGACTGCAGTAGACTCCAGTAACACACTAAGAAAGATCATGCACAGATAACAGTACAAAGACTGCAGTAGACTCCAGTAACACACTAAGAAAGATCATGCACAGATAACAGCACAGAGGGTGCAGTAGACTCCAGTAACACACTAAGAAAGATCATGCACAGATAACAGCACAGAGGGTGCAGTAGACTCCAGTAACACACTAAGAAAGATCATGCACAGATAACAGTACAAAGACTGCAGTAGACTCCAGTAACACACTAAGAAAGATCATGCACAGATAACAGCACAGAGGGTGCAGTAGACTCCAGTAACACACTAAGAAAGATCATGCACAGATAACAGCACAGAGGGTGCAGTAGACTCCAGTAACACACTAAGAAAGATCATGCACAGATAACAGCACAGAGGGTGCAGTAGACTCCAGTAACACACTAAGAAAGATCATGCACAGATAACAGCACAGAGGGTGCAGTAGACTCAAGTAACACACTAAGAAAGATCATGCACAGATAACAGCACAGAGGGTGCAGTAGACTCCAGTAACACACTAAGAAAGATCATGCACAGATAACAGCACAGAGGGTGCAGTAGACTCCAGTAACACACTAAGAAAGATCATGCACAGATAACAGCACAGAGACTGCAGTAGACTCCAGTAACACACTAAGAAAGATCATGCACAGATAACAGCACAGAGGGTGCAGTAGACTCAAGTAACACACTAAGAAAGATCATGCACAGACAACAGCACAGAGGGTGCAGTAGACTCCAGTAACACACTAAGAAAGATCATGCACAGATAACAGTACAGAGGGTGCAGTAGACTCCAGTAACACACTAAGAAAGATCATGCACAGATAACAGTACAAAGACTGCAGTAGACTCCAGTAACACACTAAGAAAGATCATGCACAGATAACAGCACAGAGGGTGCAGTAGACTCCAGTAACACACTAAGAAAGATCATGCACAGATAACAGCACAGAGGGTGCAGTAGACTCCAGTAACACACTAAGAAAGATCATGCACAGATAACAGTACAAAGACTGCAGTAGACTCCAGTAACACACTAAGAAAGATCATGCACAGATAACAGTACAAAGACTGCAGTAGACTCCAGTAACACACTAAGAAAGATCATGCACAGACAACAGCACAGAGGGTGCAGTAGACTCAAGTAACACACTAAGAAAGATCATGCACAGATAACAGCACAGAGGGTGCAGTAGACTCCAGTAACACACTAAGAAAGATCATGCACAGATAACAGCACAGAGGGTGCAGTAGACTCAAGTAACACACTAAGAAAGATCATGCACAGATAACAGCACAGAGGGTGCAGTAGACTCAAGTAACACACTAAGAAAGATCATGCACAGATAACAGTACAGAGGGTGCAGTAGACTCCAGTAACACACTAAGAAAGATCATGCACAGATAACAGTACAAAGACTGCAGTAGACTCCAGTAACACACTAAGAAAGATCATGCACAGATAACAGCACAGAGGGTGCAGTAGACTCAAGTAACACACTAAGAAAGATCATGCACAGATAACAGTAGACTGCAGTAGACTCCAGTAACACACTAAGAAAGATCATGCACAGATAACAGCACAGAGGGTGCAGTAGACTCCAGTAACACACTAAGAAAGATCATGCACAGATAACAGTACAAAGACTGCAGTAGACTCCAGTAACACACTAAGAAAGATCATGCACAGATAACAGATATTTCCTGACGTCATCTGAGTCATTTTGTGGGGGGGGTGGGGGTTGGAAAAAACTACAAAGACTGCAGTAGACTCCAGTAACACACTAAGAAAGATCATGCACAGATAACAGCACAGAGGGTGCAGTAGACTCCAGTAACACACTAAGAAAGATCATGCACAGATAACAGTACAGAGGGTGCAGTAGACTCCAGTAACACACTAAGAAAGATCATGCACAGATAACAGTACAAAGACTGCAGTAGACTCCAGTAACACACTAAGAAAGACAGAGGGTGCAGTAGACTCCAGTAACACACTAAGAAAGATCATGCACAGATAACAGTACAGAGGGTGCAGTAGACTCCAGTAACACACTAAGAAAGATCATGCACAGATAACAGCACAGAGGGTGCAGTAGACTCCAGTAACACACTAAGAAAGATCATGCACAGATAACAGTATAAAGACTGCAGTAGACTCCAGTAACACACTAAGAAAGATCATGCACAGATAACAGTACAGAGGGTGCAGTAGACTCCAGTAACACACTAAGAAAGATCATGCACAGATAACAGCACAGAGGGTGCAGTAGACTCCAGTAACACACTAAGAAAGATCATGCACAGATAACAGTACAAAGAGTGCAGTAGACTCCAGTAACACACTAAGAAAGATCATGCACAGATAACAGTACAGAGGGTGCAGTAGACTCCAGTAACACACTAAGAAAGATCATGCACAGATAACAGCACAAAGGGTGCAGTAGACTCCAGTAACACACTAAGAAAGATCATGCACAGATAACAGTACAGAGACTGCAGTAGACTCCAGTAACACACTAAGAAAGATCATGCACAGATAACAGCACAAAGACTGCAGTAGACTCCAGTAACACACTAAGAAAGATCATGCACAGATAACAGCACAGAGGGTGCAGTAGACTCCAGTAACACACTAAGAAAGATCATGCACAGACAACAGCACAGAGGGTGCAGTAGACTCAAGTAACACACTAAGAAAGATCATGCACAGACAACAGCACAGAGGGTGCAGTAGACTCCAGTAACACACTAAGAAAGATCATGCACAGATAACAGTACAAAGACTGCAGTAGACTCCAGTAACACACTAAGAAAGATCATGCACAGATAACAGTACAGAGGGTGCAGTAGACTCCAGTAACACACTAAGAAAGATCATGCACAGATAACAGCACAGAGGGTGCAGTAGACTCAAGTAACACACTAAGAAAGATCATGCACAGATAACAGTACAGAGGGTGCAGTAGACTCCAGTAACACACTAAGAAAGATCATGCACAGATAACAGCACAAAGGGTGCAGTAGACTCCAGTAACACACTAAGAAAGATCATGCACAGATAACAGCACAGAGACTGCAGTAGACTCCAGTAACACACTAAGAAAGATCATGCACAGATAACAGTACAAAGACTGCAGTAGACTCCAGTAACACACTAAGAAAGATCATGCACAGATAACAGCACAAAGGGTGCAGTAGACTCCAGTAACACACTAAGAAAGATCATGCACAGATAACAGCACAGAGGGTGCAGTAGACTCCAGTAACACACTAAGAAAGATCATGCACAGATAACAGCACAGAGGGTGCAGTAGACTCAAGTAACACACTAAGAAAGATCATGCACAGATAACAGCACAGAGGGTGCAGTAGACTCCAGTAACACACTAAGAAAGATCATGCACAGATAACAGCACAGAGGGTGCAGTAGACTCCAGTAACACACTAAGAAAGATCATGCACAGATAACAGTATAAAGACTGCAGTAGACTCCAGTAACACACTAAGAAAGATCATGCACAGATAACAGCACAGAGGGTGCAGTAGACTCCAGTAACACACTAAGAAAGATCATGCACAGATAACAGCACAAAGACTGCAGTAGACTCCAGTAACACACTAAGAAAGATCATGCACAGATAACAGTACAAAGACTGCAGTAGACTCCAGTAACACACTAAGAAAGATCATGCACAGATAACAGCACAGAGGGTGCAGTAGACTCCAGTAACACACTAAGAAAGATCATGCACAGATAACAGCACAGAGGGTGCAGTAGACTCAAGTAACACACTAAGAAAGATCATGCACAGATAACAGCACAGAGGGTGCAGTAGACTCAAGTAACACACTAAGAAAGATCATGCACAGATAACAGCACAGAGGGTGCAGTAGACTCAAGTAACACACTAAGAAAGATCATGCACAGATAACAGCACAGAGGGTGCAGTAGACTCAAGTAACACACTAAGAAAGATCATGCACAGATAACAGCACAAAGACTGCAGTAGACTCCAGTAACACACTAAGTAACACACAGATAAAGAAAGATCATGCACAGAAAGATCAGCACAGATAACAGACTGCAGTAGACTCCAGTAACACACTAAGAAAGATCATGCACAGATAACAGCACAGAGGGTGCAGTAGACTCCAGTAACACACTAAGAAAGATCATGCACAGATAACAGCACAGAGGGTGCAGTAGACTCAAGTAACACACTAAGAAAGATCATGCACAGATAACAGCACAGAGGGTGCAGTAGACTCCAGTAACACACTAAGAAAGATCATGCACAGATAACAGCACAGAGACTGCAGTAGACTCCAGTAACACACTAAGAAAGATCATGCACAGATAACAGTACAGAGACTGCAGTAGACTCCAGTAACACACTAAGAAAGATCATGCACAGATAACAGTACAAAGACTGCAGTAGACTCCAGTAACACACTAAGAAAGATCATGCACAGATAACAGCACAGAGACTGCAGTAGACTCCAGTAACACACTAAGAAAGATCATGCACAGATAACAGTATAAAGACTGCAGTAGACTCCAGTAACACACTAAGAAAGATCATGCACAGATAACAGTAACACACAAAGAAAGACATGCACAGACTGCAGTAGACTCCAGTAACACACTAAGAAAGATCATGCACAGATAACAGTATAAAGACTGCAGTAGACTCCAGTAACACACTAAGAAAGATCATGCACAGATAACAGCACAAAGACTGCAGTAGACTCCAGTAACACACTAAGAAAGATCATGCACAGATAACAGTATAAAGACTGCAGTAGACTCCAGTAACACACTAAGAAAGATCATGCACAGATAACAGTACAAAGACTGCAGTAGACTCCAGTAACACACTAAGAAAGATCATGCACAGATAACAGCACAGAGGGTGCAGTAGACTCCAGTAACACACTAAGAAAGATCATGCACAGATAACAGCACAGAGGGTGCAGTAGACTCCAGTAACACACTAAGAAAGATCATGCACAGATAACAGCACAGAGGGTGCAGTAGACTCCAGTAACACACTAAGAAAGATCATGCACAGATAACAGCACAGAGGGTGCAGTAGACTCCAGTAACACACTAAGAAAGATCATGCACAGATAACAGTATAAAGACTCCAGTAATAAAGTGGCTATAGCTAATAAATGACTCCACACATTTTCCACCATGTTTACCCTCCACAGGTCATGCAGTTTCAATTCAGTTTAAGTCGTGCCATCTTTACTCTGACACAACAACAGCAGATACCATGAATTACCTCTTCATTACAGACACTAAGCTCTTCAGAAAAACAAAACTGGCCCACACCGTCTCTACAGTATGTAACACTGATTAGCTTTTTAACCCCTTTCACCTGAATGAGGCTTCACTGTCTGCAAACAGTGCGTAACATCTGCTTTACAGGGACGGAAATAAGACTCATATTGCATATCAGTTTCACCCATTCCAGGTTTTAATACGAGCATGATTAGCTACAGTGTACAGGTAACAGTAGCTCAGGTGAGTCTTCTTAAACTCAGTCAAACCAAGAATGGATCAGACTGCTTTGCTACGGGGTCTTACTTCCATCCCTGCTTTCTGATGGTCTCTTTAATACATGCTATTGGGCTAAAAAGCCACTGATTAGAACTTGATTGCCTTGTGGAGAAAACAGGTATCAAACTCAGCCTACACTGTATTTTGCAGTCTTGTTATTGTCTACAATATTATAGTAGCTGGTTGATCTCAAAACTTTGTCAAGTTGGATCTTGGTAACCCCATTCTGTACCCTCACCACCCTGTGTGTGAAGGTGTCCTGCCCTCTGTCTCCTAAGTCTTTAAGCACTTCATTTCCAACTGTTCCCTCTGGTCCTGGTTTCTGTGCTGCGCTTAAAGTATTAATCAGGGTTAACTTTGTCAACTGCCTGTTATGACTTTTAAAAGAAAGTTTACAAACGAGAGGAGGCCATTCAGACCATCTTGCTTGTTTGGTTGTTAGTAGCTTATTGATCCCAGAATCTCATCAAGCAGCTTCTTGAAGGATCCCAGGGTGTCAGCTTCAACAACATTACTGGGGATTCCAGACCCTCACAATTCTCTGTGTAAAAAAGTGCCTCCTATTTTCTGTTCTGAATGCCCCTTTGTCTAATCTCCATTTGTGACCCCTGGTCCTTGTTTCTTTTTTCAGGTCGAAAAAGTCCCTTGGGTCGACACTCTCAATAAATTTTAGAATTCTGAATGCTTGAATTAGGTCGCCGCGTAGTCTTCTTTGTTCAAGACTGAACAGATTCAATTCTTTTAGCCTGTCTGCATACGACATGCCTTTTAAACCTAGAATAATTCTGGTCACTCTTCTTTGCACTCTTTCTAGAGCAGCAATATGATGCAGGGTTCCGAGAAGCTCCAGGAATCAAGGGAGCATGTATTCTTAAAACTACTACATCACTTTACACCATTTATTTGGAGGGACCTCAAAATCACCGACAGAAATAATATTTTGTTTAATAATTTGCATAGAATCAACAGTGTACCGGACTATATCCAGATGCAATTCTAGAGGTCTAAAGGAGGCGAGGAGAAATATTCAGAGACTTCAAGTGGCAGACACGGTCAGTGCTTCGAGACGGGTCCACACTCTGAATAACTGCTGCTACATTCGGTATGCCAACCCTCTCAGATTTTTATTTTGCGTCACTCCCAGCGATGTGTGAAAGCGACACCCTCCCTATCAGCAGGACATAAACACCTCACACATACACACTGACCACAGGAAACCTGCACGCAATCGCTTCTACCTGCAAGTCACTCTGATAAATTTAGACTATAAAACACTGCGTCTTAACAAGCTAACACAACAACAATAAGGTGCTTAAACTTCCTGGCGATAGCGCACACATACCTCCATGAATGGGGGGGGTGTGTAGAGCAATGCTGTGTATGACAATCAGCTTGACTTGCCTCTGTCTCCAGCTCATAAAATATAAAACGGTTATACTAAAATACTACATTTAAAAAAATAATAAAACTGTTGACAGTCTTTAGGACGCCGACATAAACTTCACTGAATTCCTCCTACTGAGAACGAAGGAAGGAAACATATAAAACCACCGCTGAGTGGTCATCGATCCCTCAGGAACTATGTAAACACTCGTCAGACTCATGAACCAGCCCCCACCTGGCAGCTCATGGTGGCCCTCCACCACATTCACGGTATAATGCAGGTATTTTACTCTGTCCAGCCTGTCTGATCTCAATAGAACGCACAGGGGTACAGGAGAAGACAGGCTGTTAAACAGGAGGCTCACTGCCTGGCCCGTCTCTCTAGTCCCTGCCTACACATTGCATGCTGTACAGAGCAACACCGTTTTGTTTTTGCCTTTCTTATTCAAGTAAGCCGAGTTTAGTGCTCCCAGTTTCATAGCAGACATCCCCACACCACAACACAAACTGCTACGACTTGACACAACTGGGAGACTGGCAGACCCTAAGGACCAGGCCACTGTTGCACCTGTGCTGAATAAGATAAACGAGGTGTGGTACAGCATGTTAATAAACATGGCAGACCAGGGTAAACTATAGTTAGTGCATGGTATAACCATGAGAAAACTGCAATAAACACAGTGCAAAATGAATGTGGTGGACTTTTATAAGGGCCCTGGCATGGTTTAGTCTCGTTAACTCAGCGACACTCTTTAATTAGGCCAAGGCACGCTCACTGTCAGGATCATCTGGGAGAAAACCTGCCGCTCCTTGTCTTGACAATCCAGCTGCCAATTCATGCTTGGCTGTGTTAAATGAATCTTCATTGTGGCAGTTAATGAATGGCTAGTCAGCGGGAAATTATTTCAATGCAATTCCCGTGTCAAACCAAGCAGTGTATTATACAATTATAAACGGCTGCTAAATAAATACATAAATAAATACAAATGACTTTCACAAGTAACTAACAACGTGAATCACAAACAAAGCGTATTATTAACATCCCTTTAACGAGCAATTTAATCGTTTGTTTACGTGACCCGTGTTGCCTGTTCCACTAGTTTCATTGTCCTTGTTTATAACAGTTATTCTTTCTTGCAATGATTGTACATGTACAGCAACTATAAATAGAATGTATAGCGTGAAAGAAACACACAAACGATATATACCAGTGTATAAAATACACAAATAAAAACACACCCACAAACAGTACAGTACTTACTGTGCAGGTTATCGTCGGGCGCTTGTCCGTGATGAGACATTACTGTCTGGGTATTGCTGGTTCAGTTCTGCGGTAATGATGGGACCTGTGTACAGCAATGCGCTTGCTTGCTTGCTTGCTTGATGCTTGCTTTCTTTCTTTCTTGCTTGCTTGCTTGCTTGCTTTGCTTGCTTGCTTGCTTGCTTGCTTGATGCTTGCTTGCTTGCTTGCTTGCTTGCTTGCTTGCTTGCTTGCTTGCTTGCTTGCTTGCTTGATGCTTGCTTGCTTGCTTGTTGCTTGCTTGCTGCTTGCTTGCTTGCTTGCTTGCTTGCTTGCTGTCGCTGGTTCTGTATGTATTGTTATTACACGTACACGGGGTGTTTTGGTGCAGTTATGGGATGATCTGCCCCCTCCCCTCTCGCGATCGGGTACCACAGGCCAATGGCAGCGCCGCTCCCAGATCACGTGTCCGCGCGTGCTCGGGGAGGTAAACAAAGCGAGCTCCTGCTCGCGATTGGCTGGCCTGCCCGTGACGGCGTCGAGATCCGCACGGTGCCTGCAGCTGCGCACAGACTCCCTGCACTCCCTGCCGCCCTCATGTCCTATTCATGAAGGAGTGCGCGATTGAGCAGGCGAGGCACCGTCAGTTTGCTCACAAAGCTGTACATGTATACAGCGCAGGGATGGAAGTGAGAGTCCTCCTGTGGCAGAGCACTTTCACCCATTCCAGGTTTTGCTACGAGCTTGATTTGCCACAGTGTACATTGTGTATCGCTGGGCATTGCTGTGCTTCCTTCTCAGCTGCAACTGCATAGTGACGGGAGGGGCCCTTTGGAAAGAGGACAGCTGTTTGGATTGTATTTCAAAATATTATCTGAAAAGGTGGGAACACTGAGTGCAATGTGGACACAATGTGCCTTTCACAAAGCAGCTGAGGAGTAAACAAACTCCCCAGAGAAGTGCCGGTCCCGTGACGCGGCGGTGGAGCAATGTGGCAGCTCCTATTGTACTGCTTGATCTGTGCTGTGTCAGTATTGGGTACACTTCTCCGTAAGGAAGGTGTTTGTTCTGTACACACCTTTCTAACGGGGTAACTCCAGCCTCTAACCTTAAAAGGTAAAGCAAATAGGATGTACACAATTGTATAATGTTTCATTACAACCGTGAACCTATTTTTAATCAGCACGTTCCCCCCCCCCCCCCCCCCCCCCCCTTAATAATTCTGTAACATCTCACAGCAGGGGGTTCCTTCAAACAGACGCAAACAGTTCGACAAATAACTGAGCACTGCGTCTCCTAAAGGACATTGTGACCTTGGAGAGAGTACAGCGATGAGCAGCATCGATGAGCAAGTCTAATCTCAGCCTAAAGAAATGCGATAGAACAGTGAGGAATTAGAGGGGACTTACTGAAGTCTCTAATAGGGTTTCAAATCTTAAAAGAGTTGAGTAACTTAACCCGAACCAATATACAGTTGGAAATGAAGTGGAGACAGACTTAGGACAGAGGGAAGGATACACTACTTCACACAGAGTGGTGAGGGTATGGAATGGGTGACAAAGGGTTAAACAGCCATGCTGTTGATGCTGAATCACTGAGATCCTTGACAACATTTTGAGATCAATCCGATACTAGGAACGGAATGCCCTCTCATATTTAGTGCTTGTTAGAGAACAACCTGTAATGATTCCCTCCATTGAAGATATGCCAGTCTTCCAGTATGAAGCACAATGCACCACAAACATTGCATCCTCATAGCGTTCACATTCTTCTCCAGGTAAACAGACAAGAGATAGCAGGGTTTGAATCTGCTTTATTTAATGACAAAAACATTACTGGGAATATGGAGTAGAGAGCCAGGTGGATACAAGAAATATACCTTTTTATTATTACTTTCTTTATTTCTGTGCAGTTTTAAGTTGTAACATATTTGTAGCATTACTCGGAACATGGAACATAACATCAGACACCCACATGCATGTGTCTTTCGTTGTGGTGTAAGGTACGAGGTAAGGTATCACATAGCTGTGTAGTGAGTGGTGTTGTATGATGCAGTGTATTTATATGTTCTGACCCCCATTGGTGAGATGTAAGCCTACTGTAGTACTGGAAGTTTTTAATTCTCCACTGAAAGGGCAACACACCCATATTTAAAATACTGCCGTGAAATATGGTAACTAATAACCGATGAAAATACTGCAAAATATAACTGTCTTGCAGTGTTATACAACACGGAGGCCCAGGGCAATGCTGCGCTTGTTAGGCAATGGTTCTTCAAATTTTTTTTACATCTCCCTTTCTGTGTCTCCCATTTCCTCTTATTTGCTGCTTCCCTTTTTTCATCCCTCCCTCTCTCCATCCTTCCATGTCTGTCTCCCTCTTTCACTCTTTCCCACAATGTTCTTTGTTTCTCTCCCTCCCTCTCCCTATCTCTTGGTCTCTCTCTGTCAGTATGAATGGAGGCGTGTCAGTGCTGCTGACATGTCGATCTGCACGCAGACTGTGGAGCTGTATGTGGAGGGAGGGAGGATGGCCTCATCTTTCCCACACCGGTGACCTACTTCTGAAAGGGGAGAGGGAGGGGAGAGAGGGGAGAGACGTTTCTAATGGGATAACTATCTTCTAACCTTAAAAGATAAAACAAATAGGATGTACACAATTGTATAATTCTCTCACCTGCGTATCGTTCATGATTCAGTTCTTGTTTTCTTTCTGGTTTTCGTTACATCCGAGCACTTATTTTAAAAGCAGTGTGGAGGGACCACAGTAAAAGCAACTGTGCTACAGTATTATATATGGTTTCATTTATACAAGTATTGTATAAGGCTTTGTGGCAAAGTGGCTAGTGGAGGGGAACAGGTATAGCGGTGATGCGATGCAGGAGTGACAGGCAGACAACAGTTTCCAGTGAAAAGGTGCTTTTATTTATAATCCAGGTCTGGTGACCGTTAAATAATAAATCCCCGGCTATACACAACAAATGTGTAAAGCACGGGGATAGCAATAATAGGGCACAGTCCCGAACAAAACGAACACACGGTCACCAGTCCTGGGTGAGTGCAGACGTGCTTGTGGTGGGTGAAGACACTGTATTTCGTGACGGTTCCGTGCAGTGGTGATCCGGATTGTGCTGACCCTGGTCGACAGCTCCGGATAGGTGAGTTAACTGTCTGGTGATGTAAAACGCAGACAATTACAAAACAAACACAACACGCAATTCCTCTTTACAACGAGAGCTCCTCTCTCGATCCTTCTCTCTCCAAGCGTTTAACCCAAACGAAGGAGAAGACCAGCGTTACCCTGGCCCCTATATGTAATCCCGCATGATATCGAGATAAACGGTTGCAGCTGCCTTATTACTTGCAGCTGCCTCTCGTTTACCTCTCAAATCAATACGGTCTTACAACAGAGTCGCGCTTCCCTCCAGGCTGACCCACTTCCCTCGCCAGGAAACGAACTGTCAGGCCAGCCCTTCCAGATGCTTCTCCTCCCGGTCTTTAGCGCACTCACAGGTCGGGAGGAAGATTCATCACCAGAACTCATCTTTCCGTCACAGGCTTGTAAAACATTGTATTTCCCATTGCCTCTGACTGACAGTGAAGCATCTTCCCCAATATCAGGATCCTTGGTCACCCATTCCGTACCCTCACCAACCACGCTGTGTGTGAAGAAGCGTCTCGTTCCTTCATTTCTCCACTTCATTTCCAACTGTGTCCTCTGGTCCTGGTTTCTGTGCTGCACTTAAAGTATTATTTCAGGTAAACTTTGTCAAGTCCTTTTAAGATTTTAAAGACTTCAACCACATCCTCCACGATTCTTCTTTGCTAAATCGATGCAGTTCTTCCAGCCTGTCTTCGCAGCTCAGTCCTTTAAATCCTGGGACTCATCTGTTTGCTCTTTTTCAGATTCTCTCCGTCCACAGTGTCCCGTTGGTGTCGCGGTGTCCGGAATTGGACACAGTATTGCATTATACAGGCTCATCATAACACCCTCCCGGGATTCGTATTCTTCACGTTTACCCTAAGCATTGTGTTCTTTTTTATTGTTTGCTGACGGGTGAGTCTATTATTACAACAATGCGAGCTTCTCTTATCGAGCCTGCAATACGACTACTTGCGTTGGGATCCGATGAGATATTATTAAATGGCACAGGCACGTCATTTAACGACAGTAACTGCTGATTGGTAGTTGACAACACTTCTGAGATAAATTCTTGTTTACTACAAAAAAGTCAGCATATAACATTATCGCAATCAGGACAATACAAGACTGCAAATTAATTTGCACCAAAACGTAACTTTTTTTTTTTTTTTTTTTTTTTAATTTGATTTGATTTCACTTTGTTTTATTTTTTCCAAAACATAACTAATAGTTACTACTTTACCACCTTGCATGCATAACAACTTCTGCCAACTACCGGTAAGTGAAAACACCTGTACGTAAAAAAAGAAAAGAAAGCAGCATGGCCCCGGAAGCAGATGAGCGTGGTGCAGTGACAGTGTGTGGTGTCATTGCCGCGGCGGGGTCGCTCTGGTAATCGGGTGCGATGTCTGCAGCGGTGAGAGGAGCGCTTTCTGCCGTGTCCAAGGTCTGATTCAAACCCAGATACATGTGGGAATAACACGGGGCTCAAACCCAGATACATGTGGGAATAACACGGGGCTCAAACCCAGATACATGTGGGAATAACACGGGGCTCAAACCCAGATACATGTGGGAATAACACGGGGCTCAAACCCAGATACATGTGGGAATAACACGGGGCTCAAACCCAGATACATGTGGGAATAACACGGGGCTCAAACCCAGATACATGTGGGAATAACACGGGGCTCAAACCCAGATACATGTGGGAATAACACGGGGCACAAACCCAGATACATGTGGGAATAACACGGGGCTCAAACCCAGATACATGTGGGAATAACACGGGGCACAAACCCAGATACATGTGGGAATAACACGGGGCTCAAACCCAGATACATGTGGGAATAACACGGGGCTCAAACCCAGATACATGTGGGAATAACACGGGGCTCAAACCCAGATACATGTGGGAATAACACGGGGCTCAAACCCAGATACATGTGGGAATAACACGGGGCACAAACCCAGATACATGTGGGAATAACACGGGGCTCAAACCCAGATACATGTGGGAATAACACGGGGCTCAAACCCAGATACATGTGGGAATAACACGGGGCTCAAACCCAGATACATGTGGGAATAACACGGGGCACAAACCCAGATACATGTGGGAATAACACGGGGCTCAAACCCAGATACATGTGGGAATAACACGGGGCTCAAACCCAGATACATGTGGGAATAACACGGGGCTCAAACCCAGATACATGTGGGAATAACACGGGGCTCAAACCCAGATACATGTGGGAATAACACGGGGCACAAACCCAGATACATGTGGGAATAACACGGGGCTCAAACCCAGATACATGTGGGAATAACACGGGGCTCAAACCCAGATACATGCGGGAATAACACGGGGCTCAAACCCAGATACATGTGGGAATAACACGGGGCTCAAACCCAGATACATGTGGGAATAACACGGGGCGTGCGTTCTACTTGTCATTCACGAACCGATGAGGATCGCTCACGAAATAGCGCAGCCTTCCATAAATTTCCCAGCAAACACACACCTAACGTAGGCACGGTGTCATTTGCAATACATACCGCCATTTCAACATGGTCACAAGGTTGTTGGATGTTGATATGGACCTATAATATATATATATATATATATATATATATATATATATATATATATATATATATATATGAATGAGAGACACACACACACACACACACACAGCTATGTGTGTTTACTATAGTAACGATTCAGCGAGTGTGTTCTTGTGTTCGGATTGAGTTGGGTTCGGTTGCGCTAGTGAAGTTAACGTTTGATTTCCTGTTTATGTAATATTACGACTACGACTAATAATCACCATCATCATAATCACCTGTGCAGTGTACGGGCTGACCTTTCTCTGCATTTTTTTAATAATATAAACTGTTAGTTCTATATTTTGAATTTAACAGACTGTCATCATTGCACAATTCTTGACTGAGCAAAAAAATAAATACAAAATAATGAAACCACACATCTCCATTCTGTGCTTGTACAGAAGATAGAGCTGGATGCCACTGACTATCGCTCCCTCTCTCTTTCAGGGGTTCAACACCTCCATTCTGTGCTTGTACAGAAGATAGAGCTGGATGCCACTGACTGTATCTCTCCCTCTCTCTTTCAGGGGTTCAACACCTCCATTCTGTGCTTGTACAGAAGATAGAGCTGGATGCCACTGACTCTGTATCGCTCCCTCTCTCTTTCAGGGGTTCAACATCTCCATTCTGTGCTTGTACAGAAGATAGAGCTGGATGCCACTGACTCTGTATCTCTCCCTCTCTCTTTCAGGGGTTCAACACCTCCATTCTGTGCTTGTACAGAAGATAGAGCTGGATGCCACTGACTCTGTATCTCTCCCTCTCTCTTTCAGGGGTTCAACATCTCCATTCTGTGCTTGTACAGAAAATAGAGCTGGATGCCACTGACTCTGTCTCTCCCTCTCTCTCTTTTAGGGCTTCATTGCTCCATGGGGACTGATCAGCTCCAGAGCTCTCGGGACCACACCCTGCCTCCAGCACCCGACAGGCAGCCAGGTGAGGAGAGAGGTGGGAGCTGAACACTGGGTACTGGGAACAAGGGACAGGGCAAGATATCCGTGAAGGAGACTAACCTTCCTCCTCCTTTGTGCAGGGTGACCCTGTGCGGGCGGATGTGCAGTTCAAGGTAACGATGGTCCCTGGGGATGGAGTGGGACCTGAGCTCATGACTGCCGTCAAGGAGGTCTTCAAGGTAGCGTCCCTGCGTTCTCCCGCAGTCTCTCCAGTCACTTCACACAGAGAGGGCTTAGGGTGTAGAATGAGTTACCATGTTGCTGATGCTGAATCACAGGGATACTTCAAGTGCGTCACAGAAACCTGGACAGACCTCGAATCGCCTCCTCTTGTTCGTCAATCTTAATTTCTCCCCCTTTCTCTCCCCCCCCCCCTCTACTTTTGATTTTTCCTCTCTCAAATTTATATTCCCTGTCTCTCTCTCTCTCTGTCTCAGGCAGGCGATGTCCCCGTGGTTTTTGAGGAGTTTCACCTCAGTGAGGTTCAGAACACGGCATCAGAGGGGAAGCTGGAGCAGGTCCTCAACTCCATGAGAAGCAACCGGGTAGCCATCAAAGGTAAGAGAGAGAGAGACGCACTGTGGACCATGTACAAGTTTTATAGTCCTGTAACATTAGCTACTTTAAAATGATGTCAGTTAGCATGGCAGCGGTTATGTTCTGAGTAAGAGCCGCTTTGTGGAAAAGCCTCTAGACACAGGCTTGTATCTCTTCTGTAAGCACTGTGGGATTTTAAGCCAGCTTTGTTATTTTACTGCAGGAAAGATCTACACCCCCATGGAGTACAAGGGAGAGCTGGCATCATATGAGATGAAACTGAGGTAAGACTCACACACTTGCACACAACTGAGACTAATGGGACCGGTTAAGAAATGCAAACCAAGTGGGGGTCTGCTTTTACCACAGTCACTTCCCTTGCTTACAGAATAATCAGTGACACCCTAAATGTTGCAGTGCTGGAAAAACCATGTGATCTACAATCAGCTTGTTTACAAAGGCATCCCAGGGGGAAGGCAGGAGCGAGTTACAGCTACATGCAAGCACACAGTTATGCAATCCGTGTGTTATTGTATCCACATCCCGTCACGTGCAATCACACAACTGCTTCAAATGATCAAGCAATAGCCTCTAAACTTGAGGAAGTGACACAGTGGATCTGAGTTCTGTGGGAGGTTTTTTCTAGTCTGAGGGGGCAGCAAAAACATAAGCTTTCCTTCCAATAGTACTTTGCACTGTGAGGATTTAGAAATATTTAGTATCACCAACATTTCTTAAGGAATAAACACAATTACCAGACTATTTAGATAGACAGGTAGTTATTTGACCCTTTACAAAGGACCAAATAAAGGACCCGAGCCCAGTGAAAGCGCCCGTTCTCAGGTGACCTGGTGTACAGAGTGCACTGGTGTTCTAATGAAGCACGCTGAAGAGTAAATCTACAAATCCACTTTACCTGCAGTCATTTATATAACGTGCAATAAAGCCACTCTAGCAGCTCTTGTATTCTCTTTATAAAGCCACTCCAGCAGCTCTTGTATTCTCTTTATAAAGCCACTCTAGCAGCTCTTGTATTCTCTTTATAAAGCCACTCCAGCAGCTCTTGTATTCTCTTTATAAAGCCACTCCAGCAGCTCTTGTATTCTCTTTATAAAGCCACTCTAGCAGCTCTTGTATTCTCTTTATAAAGCCACTCCAGCAGCTCTTGTATTCTCTTTATAAAGCCACTCCAGCAGCTCTTGTATTTTCTTTGTAAACAGAACACAAAAATTAGGGCTCCTAACTACAGCATTATAAAGAACAACTTGGTGAAACATTTGTTCTTCTTCATTTTACCATAAAAAAACATGAAAAAGTTCTGCAGTCGCCACTTCTGTGACTGGTTTTGCATTCAGTTACCACTAAAAGAAATGCAGTTTCAAGTGATCCTCAAATCTTACACACTTTGGAAGTACTCCCAAAACAAGCTTAAGTGTGTCTTATTAAACTCCTACTAAAACCAGGAGTGTATCAACCTGCTATGCAGTGGGAGTCTTATTTCCATCCCTGTGCTGTGACTCAGTAATGAGTGAGTGCAGGTGTTTATAAATTGCAGCCCCCTGCAAGCTGTCCTGATGGAGGGTAAGCTGGCTGGCTTGCCTGCATGCCCTCTGTAGTACCGAGCTGTGTTTGTTTTTGTCTCCTGTTTGTTTGCCAGACGGAAGCTGGACCTGTTTGCCAATGTGGTTCGTGTGAACAGTCTTCCCGGGTATAAAACTCGGCACAACAACCTGGACCTGGTGATCATTCGGGAGCAGACGGAGGGAGAGTACAGCTCTCTGGAGCATGAGGTACCGCCTTCTGTACTCCCTGACATGCTAACAAGAGCTGTAATTCAAGTGTAACTCGCTTACCCTTACGAAGTTTACTGCGCTGTCTGAGAAACTGTGTTCCGGGTTTTTTAATATCCTTTGCCATACCTCTCTGCTCTTTACAATGCTTACATATGCATTACCTTGCTTTCACTATGCTTTATTACTCAGGGATGGAAATACGACTCCCATTGCATAGCAGTTAGACCCATTCCAGGTTTTACTACCAGCTTGATTAGCCACAGTGTATATATAGGTAACAAACTCATAGTGAAACCAGGAATGGATCTTGTTACCTATGCACTGTGGCTAATCAAGCTCATAGTGAAACTGCTATGCAATAGGAGTCTTGTTTCCATCCCTGCATTATTACTTGGCGTTATTGCTTCCACTGCAGTACACTTCTACAACTGTGTTAAAAGCTGCTCGCGGCTGAAGTTTCCCTCTCTCTCTCTCTGCAGAGTGTGACGGGCGTGGTCGAGTGTCTCAAGATCATCACTCGAGTGAAGTCCCGGCGCATCGCCAAGTTCGCCTTCGACTACGCCACAAAGAATGGGCGGTCAAAGGTCACCGCCGTGCACAAGGCCAACATCATGTGAGTGCAGGGCAGCTCTGTCTGGCTGTCCGTCCGTCTGTCAGCTAGAGTGGGACTGAGACGCTCAATTGACTTGCACTAAGAGCCTAATTAGCAACTGATGTTGAGCACAGCCCTATTAATAAAGTAAACATAGTTTACCAGAGCAAAATGATGCATTTATCGGACTTGCATCGTGAAATATTTAAAACCGTGGATACAGGGATGGAAACACGATTGCAGAGCATCTTGATCCATTCCTGGTTTTAATAGTTTAGTAAGACACACCTGAGCTTGTTCCCGCTACACTGTAACTAATCAAGCTTATTTTAAAACCTAGAGTGGGTGAAGTTGCTTTGCAATAGGAGTCTTATTTCCATTCCTGGAATATTGAAGGGCCCTTGCACAATCACATCTAGTAATCTAGTGCAATTAAGTGTCAACGTGGCATAACCTTGAATGAACCCAGCTCCTACCCTTGCTCCTCCACTCCATTATGATGAGACTGCAGCTGTGTCTTTCCTCCCCTCCTGACTGTTCTCACTCACTCTCTTTCTCTCATCCCTGTATTCACTGTTTTAAATATTTCACGGTGCAAATCTGATAAATGCATCATTTTGCTCTGGTAAACTGTTTATTCTCTCTCTCTCTCTCAGGAAGCTAGGGGATGGTCTTTTCCTGCAGAGCTGTCAGGAGGTGGGTGAACTGTACCCAAAAATCAAGTTTGAGACCATCATCATCGACAACTACTGCATGCAGGTACTCTCTCCATATTATATATTTTATTGGTGCCAAGTGCGATGCTGCTTTAAAAAAAATGATGTAAATTGTTGCTATGTTGGGTGGTAGCCCGGACCCGCCACCGGAGTGTGAGAGTGAGGGTGGTGGAGGGGTCCTGGACTGTGTTCTCTTGGCAGTTGGGTGATCTGGGCTGTGTTCAGTCAGCACAGTGCCCTCTCATGGCACTCTGTAACGTATGTTAGCAAGAGTCGACTTCACTGAGATGGCATCCCGTGCGTACAGACCAGGATGTTGACAGTGTGTGTAACAAAAATCCTTAATGCTAGAAGAGTGAGCCTTCAGTCGATTCAGGGCCAAACTCAATTTTATTACACTAATAAATGATCAAAGACAATCTGCCAGTTGTTAACTAACAATTAACAGGTCGCTGTGGGCCACTACATACACCGCAAAAACTATTAATCTTTAAAAGGAATCTCAGGGTGGAACTATTCTGCCTCTGCTTATTCGCTTCTCTCTCTGCTTCACAACAACAAACACTCCCCCTGTCACTGGTCTTTAGTCCCGCCTCATCCCACACATCGGCCAATCACCAGCAGCTCCTATGGTCTGTGCCTGTTGCCCATAGGCTGTTCGACTGCTGTGAAACACAGCCCCTCCTCCTCCAAGCGCTCCTGCACTTCACAGACCTCGCGTACGTTATAATATTATCTTTTGTTGTTTTTGTTATTTGGAGTCCAGCAGCCAGGTTCGTTATAATGAAGGGCATTGTAGCGAGAGTGTACTGTACTCTCTCTGTCTCTCATTTAGTCTTTAAACAAAATGCTCCCTTATTAAATGACCATTTGAACTTACTGTGCATCACACAAGTAGCCAATCAGAACAGTCCCCTGTATCGTGAGGCATGTCAGATCGCAAGCTGCATGTCACAGCGTGTGTCGTACTGTGGAGCTGTGAGTGTTGTGTTAGAGATGCTGCAATAAGGAACTGTAGCCTAACTGCTCACTCTCTGTCTCTCCACAGCTGGTGCAGGACCCGTACCAGTTTGACGTGCTGGTGATGCCCAACCTGTATGGGAACATCATTGACAACCTGGCGGCTGGTCTGGTGGGGGGCGCTGGGGTGGTGCCTGGAGAGAGCTACAGCGCGGAGTACGCTGTCTTCGAGACGGTCAGTGACGGTCATTTGTTCACCGTTTAAACAATCAGACACGCTTTCAATGAAGCACACTCGATATAGCAGTTATATTCATCTTTATTCTAAGTAGTTTTGTATTTATTTCAAATTGTAATCGTTTTTTACACACAGTTTTCAATGCCGGTTGTTAACAATACACCAGGATTGTTATTTATGATTAAATAAATATAATAATAACTTAAAATCGGTATTTTTGGTTAAATGGTCCAAAAAAATACCACACTGCTTAGATTTTTATTTCCACTTAACCCTTTAACGTTTTTCAGCCTGTGGAAACGGCAGAGGACCTGGTGTGGCGTGAGTGTCGTCCCCCGCTGGGGGTGAGCCCCTTGTGAAGGGGGTACAGTGGAGGTTTTCACACGACGCTTAGTGCTGCACAAACCGATCATCGGGATTGAGCGCCCACAGAAATCAGGTGAGGGTCATTGGTGTTCATTGGGCTAATTTACCAACTCGGAAGAAACAAGTGAACAAACAGCTGCTTGGATCAACACCAGTGACCCTTCACTGAGGAGAGCTTGATCCGAATAGTCGGTCTGTGCAGCGCTATTGCATCTATCTGGAGAACTGCTGATCAAATTACGTTTAAACATTTCATTGCTAATTCTTATTCTGTACATAATGCTGATATAAGTTGTGGTTTCCTCTCATGTGAATGTCCAGCAGTGGCAGGGGGTGTGTGTTACTGACATACTTGTCATTATATCATCATCATCATCCTCCTCTCTCGTTTCAGGGCGCTCGGCACCCCTTCGCTCAGGCAGTGGGCCGGAACATTGCCAACCCCACCGCCATGCTGCTCAGCTCCGCAAACATGCTGCACCACCTCAAGTGAGTCGCCTCCTGCTGGCCGGAGGATGCCAACATATTAACAACTTCAGTATGGCTCCAAAAACACAAATAAACCTTTTAGAATTAAAATTAGTCTAACCTTAGTCTTGAAGTACACAGCTTTACAAATGATTGAAGGTCAGTTTATAATGTTATTTTCTGGACAAGCATATGAATTCTATTCACAAGGTTCTATTTGAAAGTCCCCAAAATAATAACCTTTTTCAGTTAAATTGAACTTTTAAATAGCCGTTGAAGGACAGCTGTTTTAGTAAATGTGTTTTTAAAGTGGTTTAAAAGGGATACATGTGTATTTTATTATATTATTGAATGACATTGTAAAGCAATACCTTGAAAATGTATGTGATAGTTTATCGTATTTGTAAGTGTCTTGGTGTTTAGTATTTACTTTATTAAAGATGCAATCTTACAAAAAAAAAAGATTTCAAGTTAAGATTTAAAAAGCTGTAAAAAAAAAAAAAAAATGCAAGTATTACAAATATTTTTTGCTTTTATGAAAAATAATCAAACGTCGTCAGGTAGTAGATAGCAAGCACATCACCCAAGACCTCCCCCCTGGACTGATCTCTTCATGTTTGTTGTTTGCAGCCTGGAGTATCACTCCAACCTGATCTCTGAGGCAGTGAAGAGAGTGATCAAACTGGGCAAGGTAACAACCCCCTGAGTGTGAGTGTGAGCAGGGATGGAAATAAGACTCCTATTGCAAAGCAGGGTTTTACTACGCGCTTGATTAGCCTCGTGTGTAGATGTCAAGCTCAGGTGTGTCTTATTAAACTCGTTGTAAAACCAGGAATGGATGAAACGGCAATGCAATGGGAGTCTTGTTTCTAGCTCTGGAGAGTGCGAGTTTGCATTGTTAATAGTTTAGAATTTAAGCCTTTAAACAGTTCCCCTGTGTCAAATACACAGGTCAGCTGTAGTGTTTATATAGTGGGGTGTGTGCTGTGTAAGGCTATTTATTCAATATTAATTCAAAGTCTGCAGTCTACAGTATATACCCACAAGCTGAACTTGAGTAGTGTCCTCTTCCTTAATGTTGTATAGGATATAAAAAAGTAACCACACTTTAATGGAAGGTTTCTCATTGGTTTTTCATTGGTTACAAAAATTCCTAATGAGTTGAAACGTGTTTAGATCTGTAGTTCAAAAGTTTATGAAATTAAACAGAATCTGACCCCCCCCCAGTATGAGTGTGAGGTGGGTCGTTGAAAAGGTTGTTTGCTGTTCTTTTAGAGATCTATAAAGTAGCTGAATACATTCTGTGACAAATGTTTCAACTACAAGTTTCTCTCGTTGTCTTCAATTGAAGACATTGTGAAAGACTTCAGTTGGAAGCATTTGTTTTCTGTTCCTGCTGGTACTTTGGCATGCAGTGTGCTTGCCCTGAGTGTTGTGATCGGGGCTGGAGGAGGCTGTAGGGTTGATTTGCTGTATGGCTGTTTTGTGATCCACAGAGAGGATGAACACCGTGCTGATCTTAGTGCTTCAGTGTTTCAATGGAGTCCCAATGGAAACGTGCATCTTGATTCACTGCTGCTGTCCAACACCGCTGTCTCAATGAGGCATTCCTGTTTCTCTGCAGATGCCCTGTATCCCTTCCAAACCCAGTAGATTCACACACTAACTCTTCTCTGTTTCGCTGTTTGTCTGTCTGACTCTTGTGTTAACCTGGGATATGGGTGCTCTAAACCTGCTGTAAATCTTTGGAGGAGAAACTGTCAAATCAAGTCGAGTAAACAAAGGTTTCAGGCCAAAACCTTCATTGGAAATGGCAGGAACCAGAACAAGTGCCTAGTCCTGTAGCTTTGCCTACCTCCAAACGTAACCGCGCTGTTGCTTTCTGCTGCTTCGTTCTTTCTGTCTCTTCCCCTTTCTTTAACCCGCTCAATCACAGCTTTCAAGTGAAGATAGTTTTAAATGAAGGTCTTTGTTGAAATGGAGCACAGCTGTGGCTCTCATGGTCTCGGTTGTGTTCTGAGATTCCCTGCTGCACTCTGTCAGACCCAGATCAGGGCTGGGTTGTTTCTCTTGGTACTGACATGCTACATACCTTTATTGTTGCTCTAACACAATCAGCTAATGCTTTCCCCAAAGCCCCGCTTCCTAAGTCTCTTCAAATCAGTAGATAACGTGACACCACTGCTAGTGACCTGTCATCTCTGCAGGTATCCATGCTTTCTAATTTGCTTTGGATCTATGGGCTTGCTGGTTGGCTGAGCTGTGTCTGTGTGTTAGCTGGTTGGCTGAGCTGTGTCTGTGTGTTAGCTGGTTGTCAGTGCTGTGGTTGGCTGAGCTGTGTCTGTGTGTTAGCTGGTTGGCTGAGCTGTGTCTGTGTGTTAGCTGGTTGGCTGAGCTGTGTCTGTGTGTTAGCTGGTTGGCTGAGCTGTGTCTGTGTGTTAGCTGGTTGGCTGAGCTGTGTCTGTATGTTAGCTGGTTGGCTGAGCTGTGTCTGTGTGTTAGCTGGTTGGCTGAGCTGTGTCTGTGTGTTAGCTGGTTGGCTGAGCTGTGTCTGTGTGTTAGCTGGTTGGCTGAGCTGTGTCTGTGTGTTAGCTGGTTGGCTGAGCTGTGTCTGTGTGTTAGCTGGTTGGCTGAGCTGTGTCTGTGTGTTAGCTGGTTGGCTGAGCTGTGTCTGTGTGTTAGCTGGTTGTCAGTGCTGTGGTTGGCTGAGCTGTGTCTGTGTGTTAGCTGGTTGGCTGAGCTGTGTCTGTGTGTTAGCTGGTTGGCTGAGCTGTGTCTGTGTGTTAGCTGGTTGGCTGAGCTGTGTCTGTGTGTTAGCTGGTTGGCTGAGCTGTGTCTGTGTGTTAGCAGGCCAGTTTGCTTGCTTGCCAAGTCTGTGTAGATGTGCACCCCCATCACTGTAAGCCCTGTACTCCTTCCTCTTATCGCTCTCCTGCGGGTGTGAGACTGGCTCTCGTTTTTACTTTTTTCTTCTCTGTTTTGAGTCTCCATCATTTCCTCTCCCCTCCTTGCATGTGTACCAGGTGAAAACCAGAGACCTGGGTGGTTACGGCACCACCAGCGATTTCGTCAAGTCAGTTATTGACAACCTGCACCCCCGGCGCCTGCCCTAAGGACCCCCGGAACTGCTCTCCGCTCATGCCTGCTGAATCCTCTACTTGTGCTGACTCTCCTGACGCCTCTCAAACCTGACCGCTTTCCACTCAGATACACGGCTGCCAGTCCAGACTTTCAAGTGCTTAAACTGTCAGACTAAAGCTCTGTTTAACCCTTCCGCTGGCGTTTACCATGTAAACTGTCACACACAGTCTCAGAATTACACGTGTGCTCTGGTAGCCTTCAGGCTTCAATATCTCACTTTAAATTGTTACTACTATACAGACAAAACACGGTGAGCTTCTATTATCTATTACAATTACCTCCGTCTCCAATCCCGTTGTCCACTCACTGAACACACAACCCCGAGTGAGTGAAAACATGCAGCTTTTATGCAGCTGTACCGAGACTCGATTGCTAATCAATCAATCGCGGTACAACTGCACGTGAATTAATAAAGTGCAATTCCCCGTGCTCACATATTATTACATTTTACTTGCATGTGAAGTGCTGTGCAATCCTCATGTCTAAATACAAATATACATTTTAAACACTCATGTTACACAGACCCGTTTATATCCTGTGTACCAAATACTATACACCAACATTAACACACAACATACAACACAAAATACACACGGGTGGGCACTTTGCCACAGATACCCCCCCTTGTGCAAAGCACACATGGCCTCGATGGCCACCTCCCCCCTTAAAATCCCAAAAGTCTCTCTCAAAGTACAGGGACTTTAAGGGGTTGATGGGCAGCAATGTTGCCAGTAGCCAGGCTGCTACTGGCCATGCTGTCAGCAGACGTGCTGACAGTGGGGCGAATCTCTCCTCCTGCTGTACCACTGGCAGCGGAAATGCTGCCAATGGTGCGGCTATCAGCAGACGTGCTGACAGCTCCCAGACTGACTCCTTCAGTCCCGCAGCGGAAAAGCTGCGGGGCAAGGTGAGTTCCTGACCTTTCCCCCCCTGTGGCCAGGCAGAGCTGACGGCAACCCCTGGCGAAGCAGTTCCCGCGACCCCAGGTGATGTGGAGCAACTGGCAACCCCAGGCAGCAGGCATCCTTGGGCGAAGCGAGGCAGGAATCCTTGACCGAAGATGTGTGGGGAGTCAGGACAAGCTGGGGTGCGGGTTTTAGCCTACTTCTCAGTCACTGCGGCCGGGCGGTTCTTCCCAGTGCTTCCCTCAGCAGCCTATGCACGGGACTGGTGCGGCTCTCCCTCGCTTGCAGGGGAAGGTGATGGAGGCAGAGGAAGCACCTGCTCCTCTCCTCCAGGTGGTGACGGTAGGGGAAGTTATACCAGCAGGCATTCTTCCTCTGCTGGTGGAGATGGGGACAGCAGGTATTCTTCCTGGAAGTGGGAACAGCTCCCTCTCTGGCTTTGGATCACGTTTTACCTGCACGTGAAGTGCTGTGCAATCCTCGTGCCTAAATACAAATACACATTTTAAACACTTGTGTTACACAGACCCGTTTATATCCCGTGTACCAATGACTATACACCAACATTAAACACAAAATACACACAGGGGCGGGGTACTTTGTCACAGATTTACTGACAGATTGATTTGGAGCAGAGAGTAAATACAGTTTGAAAGATAACAATAGAGGGCCTTTACCTGAGATTGGGGACCTCTTATTGACCAATCAGGTTAAAGAAGATTTTGTAGTAAACTAGTAAGACACTTCCTTTTAACAGCCTTTTGTGGCACAATGTTTGCAGTGGAAGGTGTTCCGAGGTGCTGCCTGAGCAGCGTTGCTGATGAAGAGTGCTTGGATTCCCATTGCTCTCCACGCTTCCCTGGCAACTCGCAGTGTGCTTCCATTTATTACAGGAGCTGCTATTCGCTTTCTTTGATTCTTTATAGAAGAATAAAGAGAAATAAACAGATACATAGACTCAGTACCACGATGCCTGAAGGTTTAAATAAAAGAACAGTAGATCGTTACATCATTAACTGTGGTAATTGACATCACAAGCACATCAGTTTTAAATAGAAATACATGTGTAGTTGCCATGGCATCAAAAGCCTGTAAGTACCTCTGCAGTTTTGTTTCCAAGCACACTTTCCCTTGACAGGCATGTTAAACATACCGAAACGATGGCTCTTTAACTGCCTCCTGGAAGAATGGATAGCCACTAGGCTGTTCGTGTTTCCTGCTTTGTGATTGGCTGGATTGGTACATTAGAAATCACTGGGCTGGTACAGCAGCTTCTGGGTGTTTTATAAAAATGACAGCCGCTCCGACAACTAGAACTGCCTCAGAGCTGATGAGTGCAAAAGAATGAAAAAAGCAACGTGAACATTTCAGCTCCCGGCTTTAAAACCATGCCCCTGTGTTTTAGAAATGCTTTCAACTCATGTCTGTAAAACCATGCCCCTGTGTCACAGAGACGGCCGAAGTGGGCGGCGTCAGAACCAGGAAAGGTAATGCAATACACAAAACACAGGACGGATGAAATGAAGTGATGAAGACGCCTGTTGGCGCCGGTTTAATACAAAATAAAAGGTTTACACAAACACGAAAAACACAGGACACGGCACTCTACGCCAAAATAAATAGACAAACGAAAACAGACTAAACTTAACAAAACGGTGCACGCACAGACACTGACAAACACGGTGAGCGGATACTTTCTCCTCTTATCATTACTACTACTGCTGCTTATTTCCTCCGTCTCCAATCCCGTTCTCCGCTCACCGAACACCCAACCACAGTATGTGACAACGTGCATCTATATATACTATTGTGCTGGGATTCAATTACCAATTAATTATTCACTTGAATCCCAGCACGTGAATTAATAAAGTGCAATTCCCCGTGCTCACATATTACTACATTTTACTTGCACGTGAAGTGCTGTGCAATCCTCGTGCCTAAATACACATATACATTTTTAAACACTCGTGTTACACAGACCCGTTTATATCCCGTGTACCAATGTCTATACACCAACATTTAAACACACCACACGCAACACATAACAGATAATATACACAGGGGCGGGCACTTTGTTACATATACCCCCTCCTGTGCAAAGCACACATGGCCTCAATGGCCACCTCCCCCCTTAAAAGCCCAAAAGTCCCGCCCAAAGTCCTTGGCCAGGACCAGAGGCTTCCAGGGGCCCACAGGTCGTAATGCTGTCAGCAGGGTAGCATTCTCCTGCCAGGGTAGTCCTAGCAGCGGAAAGGCTGCTTGGGGTGTGGTCTCCTGACCTTCCCCCTCCTTCGGCGCCGGCAGCTCCCCTTGGTGGGGCTTCAACCACCGTTCTTCCTGCAGGGAAGAAACTGCAGAGGGAGCAGGTCTCCGGACCTCCCCCACGATCTCCGGCGGAGAAACTGCTGCTGGGGTTGGCGGTCTCCAGACCTCCTCCCCCTCCTCCGGCAGCGAAACTGCTGCTGGGGTTGGCGGTCTCCAGACCTCCTCCCCCTCCTCCGGCAGCGAAACTGCTGCTGGGGTTGGCGGTCTCCAGACCTCCTCCCCCTTCTTCGTGGCCGGCAGCTCCCCTTCGTGGGGTTCCGGCCACAGTACTTCCGGCTGTGATGCGGAGCGGCGGGCAACCCCAGGCGATGCAGAGCGGCGGGCAACCCCAGGCGATGCAGAGCGGCGGGCAACCCCAGGCGATGCAGAGCGGCGGGCAACCCCAGGCGATGCAGAGCGGCGGGCAACCCCAGGCGATGCAGAGCGGCGGGCAACCCCAGGCGATGCAGGCGGCGGGCACCCCAGGCGATGCAGAGGCATCCTTGGGCGAAGCGAGGCTGGCATCCTTGGGCGAAGCGAGGCTGGCATCCTTGGGCGAAGCGAGGCTGGCAGTCAGGACAAGCTGGGGTGCGGGTGTTGGCCCTCTTTTCGGCCACTGCAGCCGGGAGGTTCTTCGCCGTGCTTCCCTCAGCAGCCTATGCAAGGGCTGCTGAGGACCGCCAGCATCTAGTCCTGGTTCTTCTGGTGCAGGGAGAGGCAGCTCCTGCTCCTCTCCCCCTGATGGAGGTGGAGGCAGAGGAAGCTCCAGCTCCTCTCCTCGTGATGGTGGGGGAAGTGATACCAGCAGGCATTCACCCTCTGCTGGTGGGGGAAGTGATACCAGCAGGCATTCCCTCTGCTGGTGGGGGAAGTGATACCAGCAGGCATTCACCCTCTGCTGGTGGACAGGGACCCAGCAGGCATTCACCCTCTGCTGGTGGACAGGGACCCAGCAGGCATTCACCCTCTGCCAGGGACCCAGCAGGCATTCACCCTCTGCTGGTGGAAAGGGACCCAGCAGGCATTCACCCTCTGCTGGTGGACAGGGACCCAGCAGGCATTCACCCTCTGCTGGTGGACAGGGACCCAGCAGGCATTCACCCTCTGCTGGTGGACAGGGACCCAGCAGGCATTCACCCTCTGCTGGTGGGAAGGGATACCAGCAGGCATTCACCCTCTGCTGGTGGGGGAAGTGATACCAGCAGGCATTCACCCTCTGCTGGTGGACAGGGACCCAGCAGGCATTCACCCTCTGCTGGTGGACAGGGACCCAGCAGGCATTCACCCTCTGCTGGTGGGGGAAGTGATACCAGCAGGCACCCTCTGCTGGTGGACAGGGACCCAGCCCTCACCCGCTGGTGGACAGGGACCCAGCAGGCATTCTGCTGGTGGTGGACAGGGACCCAGCAGGCATTCACCCTCTGCTGGTGGACGGGGACCCAGCAGGCATTCAGTGATACCAGCAGGCATTCACCCTCTGCTGGTGGGGGAAGTGATACCAGCAGGCATTCACCCTCTGCTGGTGGTGGGGACCCAGCAGGCATTCACCCTCTGCTGGTGGACAGGGACCCAGCAGGCATTCACCCTCTGCCCAGCAGGCTGCTGGCTGGTGGCGGAGGCAGAGGCAGCTCCTGCTGCTCTGCTCCTGCCGGTGGAGGTGGCGGAGGCAGAGGCAGCTCCTGCTGCTCTCCTCCTGCCGGTGGAGGTGGCGGAGGCAGAGGCAGCTCCTGCTGCTCTCCTCCTGCCGGTGGAGGTGGCGGAGGCAGAGGCAGCTCCTGCTGCTCTCCCCCTGCCGGTGGAGGTGGCGGAGGCAGAGGCAGCTCCTGCTGCTCTGCTCCTGCCGGTGGAGGTGGCGGAGGCAGAGGCAGCTCCTGCTGCTCTGCGCCTGCCGGTGGAGGTGGCGGAGGCAGAGGCAGCTCCTGCTGCTCTGCTCCTGCCGGTGGAGGTGGCGGAGGCAGAGGCAGCTCCTGCTGCTCTGCTCCTGCCGGTGGAGGTGGCGGAGGCAGAGGCAGCTCCTGCTGCTCTGCTCCTGCCCATGGAGGTAGGAGCGGCGTGTAGTCTCCTGGTGGTGGAGGTGGGAGCGGTGTGTAGTCTCCCCTTGATACAGGGGACTGGTGCGGCTCTCCCTCCCTTGCAGGGGACTGGTGCGGCTGTGGAGACAGCGGTGGGACCTCTGCCTTCCTCTTCCCCTTTCCCCTTCTCTGCCACCTCCTCACCTTCCTCTCCTGCGGCAGTTCCTCCTCTCCTTCCTGGTAGGGGCAGCGCACCACCGGGTGCCCAAACTCCCCACAGGCAAGGCACCAGCCCTGGTCCTCCAGACCACCGAGGAACTCCTCCAGGTCCTGGCAGCCATCTCTCCAGTCCCAGCCTTCCATGTTTTATTTTTTTTTTTGTTGTTGCTGTGGGTTTTTTTTTTTTTTTTTTTTTTTTTTTTTTTTTTTTTTTTTTTTTTTTTGACAAAACACCTCTCCTGGTCTGACGCTTGGAGGCGCTGTTATCCCACGCAGGACACCACGTGTCACAGAGACGGCCGAAGTGGGCGGCGTCAGAACCAGGAAAGGTAATGCAATACACAAAACACAGGACGGATGAAATGAAGTGATGAAGACGCCTGTTGGCGCCGGTTTAATACCAAATAAAAGGTTTACACAAACACGAAAAACACAGGACACGGCACTCTACGCCAAAATAAATAGACAAACGAAAACAGACTAAACTTAACAAAACGGTGCACGCACAGACACTGACAAACACGGTGAGCGGATACTTTCTCCTCTTATCATTACTACTGCTGCTTCTTATTTCCTCCGTCTCCAATCCCGTTCTCCGCTCACCGAACACCCAACCACAGTATGTGACAACGTGCATCTATATATACTATTGTGCTGGGATTCAATTACCAATTAATTATTCACTTGAATCCCAGCACGTGAATTAATAAAGTGCAATTCCCCGTGCTCACATATTACTACATTTTACTTGCACGTGAAGTGCTGTGCAATCCTCGTGCCTAAATACACATATACATTTTAAACACTCGTGTTACACAGACCCGTTTATATCCCGTGTACCAATGTCTATACACCAACATTTAAACACACCACACGCAACACATAACAGATAATACACAGGGGCGGGCACTTTGTTACACCGTGTCTTAGAAACTCTATAATCTCCCGGCTTTAAAACCATGTCCCTGTGTTTTAAAAATGCTTTCATCTCCCAGCTTTAAAACCATGCCCCTGTGTTTTAAAAATGCTTTCATCTCCCAGCTTTAAAACCATGCCCCTGTGTTTTAAAAATGCTTTCATCTCCCAGCTTTAAAACCATGTCCCTGTGTTTTAAAAATGCTTTCATCTCCCAGCTTTAAAACCATGCCCCTGTGTTTTAGTCAGGCTTTCAGTAATTGTGAAAGGGTTTGGGTACGTTTCCCAGATATGGAGATAGAGAGAAGTAGGAATAGATTGTGTTTGTTTTCTCTAGCCTCGCGTGTGCTAGCCAGACAGGAAGATGATGTTGCACCTCCTTTCTAAACCCCGCCCCTTCATTACCTCACTTATTTGCCCCTTTGTGACTGAGGAAGCACCTCGTTACAGGACGAGGAAATGAAGAGTCAGGGTTTAAAAGTGGGACAGCTACTCCAGGTCCAACATTAAAATAGAGACGTGTGAAAATGGAAGAGATTCGTTTTGGGTAATCTGAACATGGGCTACCGACATAACTGTGTGTGTGTGCCGTCTGTGCGGAGCAGCCAACAGAAGCAAAACGGAGTTGAAGCCATCAGAAAAATCCATGCTGGTCATTTCTGTATTTAATTGTTACCGGTGTGGCGCCGGCTCACCGGGTAGGCGTTGATTCCTGAGGTTCTCATTCATTAATACACTCCAGCTGCTCTTGGTCACTCACATGCTCCTGTTGCTCATATCAGTTGGTGTCTCGTTCTCTGGTTCTCCAGCGGCTGTGTCAGTGCATTTCACTGTGCCTCTCCTGTCTGATGTGTTTGTGTTGAGCCCATTCTGAAGTGTCAGTGGGTGTCAGCACTGTATTTTACATGCGCAGTGTCGATTTCAAATGAAGGCTGTAAAGATGTGTTCAGACAGTTTTAAACCATCCTGCACATTTTCAGTGGAATAAGTAGTCTGAATTTTTAATTTATTTAGTTCTACACAGATTTTTACATACATTGTTTAAGTACTCAATTGCATTATTTTGCAATGCAGCAAAATGCTTTAAATGACGCATCCCTTTGAAAAGATGAATGTAAGATCCGAAACGTTTAGTAAAGTACTGTGTCGTTTAGGATTTCTGTTTACTGTTTTAACTTTCGCAGCCTCCAGGGCTCCAGGAAGGCTGGGTTAGGTTGATCTTCTGCTGCCTGAGAAGCACATTTAAAGGGTTTCTTTATCCCAGTGTTTGCATCGTATGATGCACAGTATAAACCACATTAAAGAACCAAAAAGAAATCCAGAAAGAACACGTTGTTCAGCATCTCAATAGCAGCACACTTCAGAGGTGGAAATCCCAGAGAAGACCTGTAATGAACACAAACAACAGAGCACATTGACTGTAAAGGGAAGCAAAACAACTTGCTGTGGTGCTTCTTCAATGACATGATGTGACGGGCCTCCCCCTGCCACTCTGCGCTGTGGAGTGTTGTTTTCCGGTTACGGGATCACTTGGGGAAACTCGCATGTACTACATCTACCATTATGCGATTTTACTAAACCCAGATTGATTAACTGGGTAAGAAGATACTGCGAGTTTATAGGGATATGTGGAGGTGACTGGCCGTCTATATGTAGGTATGTCCTGCTTGCATTTTTACATAGATCTGGTTAACTGTTAGCGTGTGACCAGAGACTCTGTGAATCTGCAGGCAATGCAGATCTCCACTAGGGGAATCTGAATCCAGTTACTGAAATACAGCCTCAGTACTAGAAAAAGGGCAAGTGGATTTATACTTTAGTGGATCAATCAGTTCACTGGTTACTGCATGAACTTGTTAATCATTTGTATGGTTACTACATGAACTTGTGCATCACCTGTATGTTTACTACATGAACTTGTATGTCACTTGTATGGACGATGTGTACCGTTTCATACACAGGACCACGGTGAATGGTTTGGTTTTCGACCTGTTCTTGGGGTGAATATGGTTGTTTTTCACTTGCTGTGAAAATAAATGTCAGTTCTGTACCTTGCTGACGGAGATGTGCTTGTTCCTCTCTCTTCCCGTGTGTGTGTGTGGCAGGTCCGGACCGGAGATCTGGGGGGCTATGCTTCCTGTGATGAGTTCACACGTGCTGTCATCGGCAACCTGGGCTGCTGAACGTGACCTCCGGCACCTTACTACTGCAGCCCACTCTCTACCAGATTCTGTATTCATTTACAATCTCAGTATAATCTGAAAATAAGAACAAGAAACATTTGTTGAGATCACTAGACAGATTATCTCAGGAACTGTTATATTTGTCTTGTGATCGCAACATAACGTTTTTTTTATGTCATTCCCCTCCCCATGTCCTCTAGTTTTTTGTTAAGTGTTGCATGGAGCTCCTTGGCTTGTATTTTCGTAGCAGCAGCAGCACTGTCCCACTGTTCACTATCAGCAGGGAGCACTAATAGCCCTCAGGTTTGAGGGACTTCAGGAAAGTGGCAGTACATTTCACCTGGGAAGAACCTGCACTGAGAGAGGGGTTCTTATTCCTTCAGACAGCACTCCTTTTAATCATCTTGCTGCTGCACAGGGGGAGCAATGCAACTCCGGTTGAATTGCAGTTTCAGCCATAACAGGTTTTACTATGAGCCTGAAACAGAGGAGTTCCCAAATTTAATGCAGTGTCTGATTTAGAAGCTGGAGCCCGGAATGGCTCGATCTGTTGTGGAATCTGTCGTTTCTCCACAGAAGTTTTAAGGCTAGTTACACTGGAGCCTGACTTCTGCTTGAAACAAAAAAAAAATGTGTTGCTGCTTCTGATCAACCATCAATGTAAGTGCTGATAATAGATCAATGTATTTATCTGTCAAATGTCTTATTTATCTTTGTCTACCAAATAAAGTCTTGAATTGTCTTATTGTACACTTGTTGAATGGAATGTGTGTGTGTGTGTTTGTTTATTGTACTTGATTTAGCAGAGTGGTTAGAGCTGAGGGATTGGGAGGGAGGCAGTGTAACCTAGTGCTTAGAGCTGAGTGACTGGGAGGGAGGCAGAGAGATTGGATCAGAGTGGTGTAGTGGTTAGAGCAGATAGACTGGGAGGGAGGCAGTGTGTCTTGTGGTTAGAGCAGATGGATTGGATCAGAGTGGTGTAGTGGTTATAGCTGAGAGATTGGGAGGGAGGCAGTGTGTCTTGTGGTTAGAGCAGAGGGATTGGATCAGTGGTGTAGTGGTTAGAGCTGAGAGACTGGGAGGGAGGCAGTGTGTCTTGTGGTTAGAGCAGAGGGATTGGATCAGAGTGGTGTAGTGGTTAGAGCTGAGGGACTGGGAGGGAGGCAATGTGTCTTGTGGTTAGAGCAGAGGGATTGGATCAGAGTGGTGTAGTGGTTAAAGCTCAGATATTGGGAGGGAGGCAGTGTGTCTTGTGGTTAGAGCAGAGGGATTGGATCAGAGTGGTGTAGTGGTTAGAGCTGAGAGATTGGGAGGGAGGCAATGTGTCTTGTGGTTAGAGCAGAGGGATTGGATCAGAGTGGTGTAGTGGTTAGAGCTGAGAGACTGGGAGGCAGTGTGGTTCATGGATAATGAAATGGTCCCTTGTAAAGGCACAAATCAGAAATGACTGGCTGTGAGGGAAATCCGAGACAGATTTCACTGAGAACTAAAATATTCACAGAGTTGTAGCCTGCAGATGTATTATCCTCAGATAGACTGGATGCAATGCACAATTACCCTGTTCCCCTAATCGACAGTTAAAACACAGCAGGTTTTGGCTACCATTGAATCTACAATAAAAAAGGTTTTCAATATTGTCTTGAAACAAGAAATGAAATAAAATCAGTAGAGTAGCAGTAACAATGTTATTATTTTTATTTCATTTTTTTTTGTTGCAAGGGTCATATTTAGGTTTCTGAAAAACACATATTTTCAGTACTGGATTATTGCCCATATGTGTAAGGTGAGCTACACAGAGTTCCCTCCTTCCCAGGTGCTGGAGATGAGTTCAATCTTCTCTCTCAGGATTCCTTCCCAGCATTCCCCTCTCCTCATCAGGGTGGAGTGTGTTGCCATGGTTTCCAGGGCTCGGATTTCAGCAGGGATCTCGGGGGTTAATCCCGCCTTCAGCACTGCATCCTGGAACTTTGCCGCAGAGGCATTTGCTAGGCAACACCTGGGACTGAACAACAGTATTCTATTGTTTGTTTTATTGTTAGTTGCTTGTTTAAGTGGTAAAAAGCCCCAGTTCCTGCTGTAAGTAAAGCTGTACCTGACGTGTTTGAGCTGCTGCTGCTGGTAATGGTGTTGTACTGTGACCGCAGAGTGGGCGCACAGCAGGTAGTGGTTCTCCTCCCAGCATCTCCTCATGGTCTCCACGATGTCTCTGTCCGTCACTGACTGGGAGGACACCACCTCTGAGACCTGGGGCATAGCAACACACCGGGGTCATCCCCAGGTCAGGCTGCAGCACGGACTGACTTGAGGCACGTGGATCTTTTCACAGAGCCAGTCTCAAACTAAGTTCATTCAGTTCTACTGTTCCTTTACTTTGATGTCTGCAATCCTGCAGAGTGGGTCTTGTTGCAGTTACTGAAATGTCGTTTTCATTTTGTTTTTCTTGTGTGTTAAGGTGCTTTGAGTATGGGTACAGAAGCTTCTAGATCAGCCAGTCTTTATATTAGTAAGTACCAGCACCATATAGTGCACAGCCTGATATTTTGATTGCACACTTATTCACTGTATACACTACAGGACTCCCCCTTTATAAGGCTGTAGTCAGGAGCCATAGCTAAGAGAGCCTGCAATGTGTGTTCCACCTTATTCCAATAACACGTGCTGGTGTGAGGGCATTGTGGGGCTAATGGGAGGCAGGACTGTAGGGCTTTCCGTGGTAGAAAGAGCCACTTATCACAAGGGAGCACTGTAGGTTGTAAATGTGCAGTTTTGATAGAAAAATATGTTTTATCAAATATGTATTTTCATTTATTTAAAAACATGATACTGACCGTCTTGTGCAAACCTGGTGGTAATCTCAGCTTCCTTGTGGAGTAGAAGTCCTCCATCAGCTCTTCATCAAGCTTCTATCCATTCCAGACAGCAGCCAGAACACCTGCTCCATATTGTAGGGCTCCTGGAAAACACCAAGCAAGGGTGGAACACTGAGCCCCTCACAGCACGGAACACTGAGCCCCTCACACAGAGTGGAACACTGAGCCCCTCACACAGCGTGGAACACTGAGCCCCTCACACAGCATGGAACACTGAGCCCCTCACAGCGTGGAACACTCAGCAACTCACACAGAGTGGAACACTGAGCCCCTCACAGCACGGAACACTGAGCCCCTCACACAGCGTGGAACACTGAGCCCCTCACAGCACGGAACACTGAGCTCTCACACAGCATGGAACACTGAGCCCCTCACAGCGTGGAACACTCAACAACTCACACAGAGTGGAACACTGAGCCCCTCACACAGCGTGGAACACTGAACCCCTCACAGCATGGAACACTGAGCCCCTCACACAGCGTGGAACACTGAGCCCTTCACACGGCGTGGAACACTCAGCAACTCACACAGCACGGAACACTGAGCCCCTCACACAGCGTGGAACACTCAGTAACTCACACAGAGTGGAACACTGAGCCCCTCACACAGCATGGAACACTGAGCCCTTCACAGCACGGAACACTGAGCCTCTCACACAGCACGGAACACTGAGCCTCTCACACAGCATGGAACACTGAGCCCCTTACAACGTGGAACACTCAACAACTCACACAGAGTGGAACACTGAGCCCCTCACACAGCGTGGAACACTGAACCCCTCACACAGCACGTAACACTGAGCCCCTCACACAGCGCAGAACACTGAGCCCCTCACACAGCACGGAACACTGAGCCCCCCACACAGCACGGAACACTGAGCCCCTCACACAGCACGGAACACTGAGCCCCTCACAGCACAGAACACTGAGCCCCTCACAGCGTGGAACACTGAGCCCCTCACACAGCATGGAATACTGAGCCCCATACAGCATGGAACACTGAGCCCCTCACAGCATAGAACACTGAGCCCCTCACAGCATAGAACACTGAGCCCCTCACAGCACGGAACACTTAGCCTCTCACACAGTGTGGAACACTGAGCCCCTCACAGCACGGAACACTGAGCCCCTCACAGCACGGAACACTTAGCCTCTCACACAGTGTGGAACACTGAGCCCCTCACAGCACGGAACACTGAGCCCCTCACAGCGTGGAACACTGAACCCCTCACACAGCACGGAACACTGAACCCCTCACACAGCACGGAACACTGAGCCCCTCACACAACGTGGGTGGTTACAGCAATACAGAAGAATCCTGTTCCTGCAGCAGAGATCTGTGAAGTCTGTAACCAACACGCAGGTGCAGAACAGAGGTAATGCACTGGTGAGACTGCATTCAGAACACTGCTCTATTCACTTCGGTCCAGGAGAGAGTCCAGTGAACGGACTCATGGCTTAAAGAGCGAGCTATGAAGGTGTGGAGTGTGGAATGGGTTGCCAAGCCACGTTATTGATGCAGAATCACTGGGACACCACTGCGGGCCATGAACCTCGGCAGAAGGGTTTCAACTTCAAATTTCTGTTAAGAAAAGTCCAAATGTGTGGCTACTTTGACACTTTTTGTAGCGTCAGTCTGTTCAGATGATTCACTTGAGCTTGATATTTGGGGACAATATCACTTTACCATACTGTGCCATTCCATGAAAACGGTTTATTTCTTACACTGCTTTGTCATTAGTATTAGACTAATGAAAAGTGTCATTTTTTTCTGGTGAAGAAGTTTGATGATTAAATTATACTACAGCAGTGTGTAAGGATGAACAGAGGCTGCCGTTCTCTGTGTAGGAACCTCACCTGGATATCAATGGCTGGAGCAAGCGTGTGTTTCACAGACTGGAATAGAGAGAAATCCCCAAGCTGAACAGTCCTGTGGATGATGTCATTCTCATTCACCATGGCAACGAGGCACACAGGAAGGCCCATCTTCACTGCCACAAACCCAGCTGCAAGGAGTCACTTACTATTAGAGTGGAGTGGGGACTTAATAACAAGTATGTGCATAGCTTCAGCTCATCAGCAGACACACTGCCTCCCTCCCAGTCCCTCAGCTCTAACCACTAGACCACACTGCCTCCCTCCCAGTCCCTCAGCTCTAACCACTAGACCACACTGCCTCCCTCCCAGTCCCTCAGCTCTAACCACTAGACACACTGCCTCCCTCCCAGTCCCTCAGCTCTAACCACTAGACACACTGCCTCCCTCCCAGTCCCTCAGCTCTAACCACTAGACCACACTGCCTCCCTCCCAGTCCCTCAGCTCTAACCACTAGACCACACTGCCTCCCTCCCAGTCCCTCAGCTCTAACCACTAGACACACTGCCTCCCTCCCAGTCACTCAGCTCTAACCACTAGACCACACTGCCTCCCTCCCAGTCCCTCAGCTCTAACCACTAGACCACACTGCCTCCCTCCCAGTCCCTCAGCTCTAACCACTGGATCACACTGCCTCCATCCCAGTCTCTCAGCTCTAACCACTACACCACTCTGATCCAATCTCTCAGCTCTAACCACTAGACATGCTGCCTCCCTCCCAGTCCCTCAGCTCTAACCACTAGACACACTGCCTCCCTCCCAGTCGCTCATCTCTAACCACTAGACACTCTGCCTCCCTCCCAGTCCCTCAGCTCTAACCACTAGACCACACTGCCTCCCTCCCAGTCCCTCAGCTCTAACCACTAGACACACTGCCTCCCTCCCAGTCAGACAGAAAAAATAGCCATTTTCCCCTGACCTTGTCATTTTCAATGCAGTACCACTACTAACCACCTGGTGGCATTGGGTGACAATGGCTTTTCTACCAATTTCCAGTGTATCTTTGCACCTGTAACACTAATTCATGAATTCACCTTGTTTAAGAATCCCAGACAAAGGGGTGTTCTGTAACATTGCAGCTAACCAACACAACGCAGTGGGCTAGATTCTCAAAGCTATTTACTTCAAATTGTCATTAGAGCAATTCTTACCTGAAAGGAAAATAAAACACCATTACAATTCAAAACGAAGAAGAAACAACCAGACTACTTAAAAGTTATATAGCTAAAAGTCTTAGTTGTTTGTATCTGGTTTGGTAACTTTATTGGGTGTGTTTCTCCTTTGTGCTAATGGCTGTTTGGAGTAAATAGCTTTGAGAATTTAGCCCAGTATCTTCTAAACTATATTTTTTACATGTTTGAAGAAATCTATCCACCTAACCCTCACCTGTAATAAATAAGCACCTGATGGCACTGTTTTACATGGGCTTTTCCAACAATTAATAATAATAATAAATAATAATAATAATAATAATAATAAATAATAATAATAATAGTCATGTGTGAGTGCCCTTCACAGTAAAAGCATACACATTTTTTTTTTTAAGTATTTAACTTTAATATTTATTATTCTCAGCAGTATTCAATTTTACAGGGTAAGTTGAGACATAACTCAGTTTAACCTCATCCAAAATTTCACTTATTTTTATAGGCCAAAAAAACCTTTGAAGGCAAAAACAGATTTGACATTTTTATAAACAAATGCCACTATAAAGAAACATGGCTGGTCACTTAGCCTGCATTTTATTTCATTGGCTATGAGCCAAAATATCCAATTCTTCAAAAATGACCTCAGGGCAATTTAAACACAAGGGCAGGTTTGATAGACCCCAATCAGCACGAATCTTGACTAGACTAGATCACCTAAAATGACATCAAGCAGTCCAAGATTAATGCTGATCAGGGTGTGTGAAGCCAGCCCTTGTGTTTAAATTTAACAGGCATTGCTTCACACAGTCTGGTGGAGAGTGTGTCTCTTTGTTTCCAGACTGTGGTTTGATATATATGACCCCAACAGGTCTCATGTGATTGCCATGACCTTTGTTTTAATTCTTCTCAAAGCACATCTTCTCTGAAGCTGAATATTTTCTCAGGACTCTTTAATCAGATTGCCAGCAGGACCTCTGACTGATAATCACCCTGCCGTGGCACTAGAGAGCAAAGTGGACAGGGTTCATTTCAGCATTAGCGAGATCAATGGGAGCAGATCTAGTCAGTGCACAGGTCGTCTCAAAGCGCTGAACACATTCAGCAGAGCAAATATGATTAAACAATAACAGTTTAAAATGAATAAGAAACCTTGTAGTTGTTAGTCAGCTATTTAAAATGAATATCTATCTATCTATCTATCTATCTATCTATCTATCTATCTATCTATCTATCTATCTATCTATCTATCTATCTATCTATCTATCTATATCTATATATATATAATTTCAGCTTTTCTTTGTTTCCAGTGTGTATTTGTGCCTCCTGTATGCACAGGATATGACGTAGCGTTGCTCAGTGCAAAGCACAATGCAGAGGTCCCTCATGAGACCATCCTCAGTGCTGACTCAAAATAAAACAACTCACACACCCAACAAGAAATAGATCGTCTTGTATTCCTTATATCACTATGCTTTACCCTGATTTCACTGTG
Source organism: Polyodon spathula (assembly GCF_017654505.1). NCBI lineage: Eukaryota > Metazoa > Chordata > Actinopteri > Acipenseriformes > Polyodontidae > Polyodon > Polyodon spathula. The sequence goes on along the minus strand of NC_054535.1, from coordinate 108,460,102 downwards.
CTTTATTACACTTTGCTATGCCTTTGTTATGGGGAACTTCGGGGAAAATACAGGACAGGTCCAGTGAATAAATAGAATGGTAGGCATTTGTCTGCCACTAGAGGGCACAAGCAGGTCGTGCTTTTCAACAAATATGCTTTCTAAAGGTGTATCAACGAAGCTTTTGAAGCTGCTGTGCACTATGAATCTTATTGTCATCCCTGCCTATATATGCACCACTTGTGCTGCTTGATAAGTTAAACTTAATAGCTGCAAATCCAACGAGAACCATGTCATAAAAAACTCACTAACTCAACCTTGAGAATAGTTTTAATTTGTTTTATTATTAATATTGTCAGTTTACATAAAACAGTAGCTCATGAGTGTACAGGTGTAATAAGAGCAGGATTGTCTGGTTTTCCTTCACCCCTGCTCTTAATTACATAATTGGTGTAATTATTTGATGAATTGGACTGATTGAACACTTCTCCACAGGCCTCAACATGTTTCAGCGGTAGTATCCATTGAATCATAAACCATCAACTGCAAAAGACCTTGAAAAATATGAAATATGTCCAATTGAACAAATAATCAGAATTATGTTAGCTGAGCACTTAATTTGGAATGAAAACCAGAAGACTCTGCATTTGCCCCCCTACTTCAGGATGTTTGGCATGTTGTAGGGTGTTTAGCATGTTGTAGGGTGTTTAGCATGTTGTACGGTACTTGGCATGTTGTGGGGTGCTTAGCATGTTGTAGTATAATTTGGCATGTTGTAGTATATTTGGCATGTTGTAGGGTGTGTAGCATGTTGTAGGGTGTTTGGCATGTTGTAGGGTGTTTAGCATGTTGTAGCATATTTGGCATGTTGTAGGGTGTTTAGTATGTTGTAGGATATTTGGCATGTTGTAGGGTGTTTAGCATGTTGTAGGATATTTGGCATGTTGTAGGGTGTTTAGCATGTTGTAGGGTGTTTGGCATGTTGTGGGATATTTGGCATGTTGTAGAGTGTTTAGCATGTTGTATTGTATTTGGCATGTTATGGGGTGTTTAGCATGTTGTAGGATATTTGCGCTGACCTAACAGTAAATAGGTTCTAAACGGAATCATTTGATACAACAGAGCCCTAATAATGAGTTCCAAATTCCATATTTGGAACCTTTAGCATTGGCATGAGCGGCACTGTAATAGAAAAGAAATGGAAAAGTTCTATAAATGTGGAGAACAGAGCCAGGACAACAGATCTCCTGGGCAGGGCCCAGGCCTGGTGTAACAGACCTCCTGGACAGAGCCCAGGCCATTATCATTAATTGCTTGATCCTTTATAGTGTTGTGGTGAGCTGGATAAGTTTGCCAGATGTTGGTTTTGCCAAAACACTGCAGAATTAAAACAAGATTTTTTTTCTTCTCAAATGAACCTTGTAAAAACAGATGGCAGAAATCAATTGTCTCCAGATATTCTGAATGGAATTGTGACTATCAAGACTGCTGTTAAAAACAGACCAACGAAGCAAACGATCCAGTCTGCAAATGTGTGACCAGAAGAAATAAACAAAACAAGCCTATTGCATAATGGATTGTATTGTTTATATTTTTGTTTCTATTTTCTTTTTAATTATGTCAGTAAAAAAAAAATAGATTCAGTCAGTCATTCAGAGTTCAGAGCAGTGCATGAATCTTTAGTCATAATTAATAACTAGAATTCAGCATAATTGACCATTTCTGATCAAAACCACTTATAGAACTTAAAAACTAAAAGATACCTTTTGCAATGGTGGAGCATGAGTTTAGCTAAACAGATATATTTGTTATTATTCATATAAGAAGATAGGGGCTCAGAATTGTATGTTTCCCTGTTAATCCAGCTCTGCTCATGGAGGAAAACAGACAAGCCTGGGCAAGGGAAGTATTGCATGCTTCTTTATGGCATGTGTCCCCACCTGCAGCAAATTAGCAAACATTTACACTACAAGTAGCTAAACTATGTTTGTTTTTGCCAGATAGTAAAACAGGATATTGCTCAATGAGTCAATGGAGTCTTTCTCAGTACATGATCATAAACTTAAACTCTGTTGTGACTAAGTTGTAATGCAGAAACTCGGGGTGCACATTAGTACCTGGCTACTAATGTACTCTCATTTACCTGTCAGAATGAAGACTTTTCCAACTAGGCAACAGAAATGTATTACCTTCCACACTGCAGCCCAGCACTCTAACCACTGAGCTACTCAAACCCACTGCCTTCCACACTCCAGCCCAGCACTCTAACCACTGAGCTACTCAAACCCACTGCCTTCCACACTGCAGCCCAGCACTCTAACCACTGAGCTACTCAAACCCACTGCCTTCCACACTGCAGCCCAGCACTCTAACCACTGAGCTACTCAAACCCACTGCCTTCCACACTGCAGCCCAGCACTCTAACCACTGAGCTACTCAAACCCACTACCTTCCACACTGCAGCCCAGCACTCTAACCACTGAGCTACTCAAACCCACTACCTTCCACACTGCAGCCCAGCACTCTAACCACTGAGCTACTCAAACCCACTGCCTTCCACACTGCAGCCCAGCACTCTAACCACTGAGCTACTCAAACCCACTGCCTTCCACACTGCAGCCCAGCACTCTAACCACTGAGCTACTCAAACCCACTGCCTTCCACACTGCAGCCCAGCACTCTAACCACTGAGCTACTCAAACCCACTGCCTTCCACACTGCAGCCCAGCACTCTAACCACTGAGCTACTCAAACCCACTGCCTTCCACACTGCAGCCCAGCACTCTAACCACTGAGCTACTCAAACCCACTGCCTTCCACACTGCAGTCCCAGCACTCTAACCACTGAGCTACTCAAACCCACTGCCTTCCACACTGCAGCCCAGCACTCTAACCACTGAGCTACTCAAACCCACTGCCTTCCACACTGCAGCCCAGCACTCTAACCACTGAGCTACTCAAACACACTGCCAGCCACAGCCCAGCACTCTAACCACTGAGCTACTCAAACCCACTGCCTTCCACACTGCAGCCCAGCACTCTAACCACTGAGCTACTCAAACCCACTGCCTTCCACACTGCAGCCCAGCACTCTAACCACTGAGCTACTCAAACCCACTGCCTTCCACACTGCAGCCCAGCACTCTAACCACTGAGCTACTCAAACCCACTGCCTTCCACACTGCAGCCCAGCACTCTAACCACTGAGCTACTCAAACCCACTGCCTTCCACACTGCAGCCCAGCACTCTAACCACTGAGCTACTCAAACCCACTGCCTTCCACACTGCAGCCCAGCACTCTAACCACTGAGCTACTCAAACCCACTGCCTTCCACACTGCAGCCCAGCACTCTAACCACTGAGCTACTCAAACCCACTGCCTTCCACACTGCAGCCCAGCACTCTAACCACTGAGCTACTCAAACCCACTGCCTTCCACACTGCAGCCCAGCACTCTAACCACTGAGCTACTCAAACCCACTGCCTTCCACACTGCAGCCCAGCACTCTAACCACTGAGCTACTCAAACCCACTGCCTTCCACACTGCAGTCCAACACTCTAACCACTGAGCTACTCAAACCCACTGCCTTCCACACTGCAGCCCAGCACTCTAACCACTGAGCTACTCAAACCCACTGCCTTCCACACTGCAGCCCAGCACTCTAACCACTGAGCTACTCAAACCCACTGCCTTCCACACTGCAGCCCAGCACTCTAACCACTGAGCTACTCAAACCCACTGCCTTCCACACTGCAGCCCAGCACTCTAACCACTGAGCTACTCAAACCCACTGCCTTCCACACTGCAGCCCAGCACTCTAACCACTGAGCTACTCAAACCCACTGCCTTCCACACTGCAGTCCAACACTCTAACCACTGAGCTACTCAAACCCACTGCCTTCCACACTGCAGTCCAACACTCTAACCACTGAGCTACTCAAACCCACTGCCTTCCACACTGCAGCCCAGCACTCTAACCACTGAGCTACTCAAACCCACTGCCTTCCACACTGCAGCCCAGCACTCTAACCACTGAGCTACTCAAACCCACTGCCTTCCACACTGCAGTCCAACACTCTAACCACTGAGCTACTCAAACCCACTGCCTTCCACACTGCAGTCCAACACTCTAACCACTGAGCTACTCAAACCCACTGCCTTCCACACTGCAGTCCAACACTCTAACCACTGAGCTACTCAAACCAACTGCCTTCCACACTGCAGCCCAGCACTCTAACCACTGAGCTACTCAAACCCACTGCCTTCCACACTGCAGCCCAGCACTCTAACCACTGAGCTACTCAAACCCACTGCCTTCCACACTGCAGTCTAGCACTCTCAACATCTATACATCAGTCTGCCCCCTGTCAAGCTTCAGATAATGCCTCAGCCTGGCACTGCCTGTGCTGCTGCTGGATCACATCAAACTGCACACCTACCATCACCATTCTGGAGATATTTTATATGAATGCAGGCCCTGGAAGCTGTTACTGCATAAAGCCATTCCAGATGAATGGAGAATTCTTTCCATGCCTTTGATCACCCTTCGCCCCCTCTCCTCTCTACCACAGTTCTAGTGATCTCAGTGCCCCCTATTGACAATCCCTCGCCTCTCTGCCCCATCTCTACCACAGTGCACCCTACTGACAAACCCCTTTCTCTCCACCCCCTCTCCTCTCTACCACAGTGCCCCCTATTGACAATCCTCTTCCTCTCCACCCCTTCTCCTCTCTACTGCAGTGCCCCCTATTGACAATCCCCCTCCTCTCCACTCCCTCTCCTCTCTACCACAGTGTCCCCTATTGACAATCCCCTTCCTCTCCACCCCTTCTCCTCTCTACCACAGTGCCCCCTATTGACAATCCCCTTCCTGCCCCCTTTACCCATGGCTGGAGTTTCATAGCGATCGTGGTCAAATGAGTGGTTGGGTCTGCAGTGTAGTTTGCAAACTGCTGTTACAAAACCAGTACAAACAGCATGGCTTTGAAAAAAAAAAAAAAGATTGAAATAGAAACTTGGTCAGGCAATGGAGAGGGCTCTGCATCACAATGATGAACACGTTAGATGTTTACATTTGAGAGACTTTATATAATTCCACAGCTCTTGAAATTCATAGTTTCAGATGAGTTACAGTTTTGTTCTGGTGTATTACTGGACACTCCATTCAAGGAAAAACAGCAGCAATGACAGACAGGCCTATGAAATTTTATGAAATGTTAATATAACTACCAATTTCCTTTTTACTATTGTTAAGACCTGATGGTAATCAATGAAACCCTTGACCAAACTCTCTCCTTAAAATAAATAGAAACTATATGAGCTTCTAACCCCTTCTAAAAATACAAAATATCCAATTTCCACCCCAGATGTGAACCCTGCTCCCCCCTGTGCTGTTCAGAGGCTTGGTCCAGTGGTTAGAGAAACAGGCTTGTAATCAAACCTGGTTCAAATCCCAGCTCAGCCATTGACTCATTGTGTGACTGTGCGGGTCAAATAATCTCCTTGTGCTCCGTCTTTTGGGTGAAAGGTGTCTGCTAAATAAGCAAATAATAATCTAAAGCTTAAAGGCATACTTAAGATAAGTATTTAGTGGCAAGTATTAAATAAGTTCATTTATAAATATGTTCATTTCAAAACAAGAAAAAGGTCCTTTCCTCACCTTTACAACTGAGTACCAATCAATGGCAATTGACTTTACTGAGGCCATGAACTGGCAATGACTATTTTCGGCACAGTGGTACGGCAGTAGAAATGCCAGCGCCCCAGATGAAAGGACAGTTCACTTGCAGAAGTGCAGAAGTTGATTACCTTTGATTGGTGCTCAGTTGTAAAGGACAGGAAAGGACAGCTCTTCTTGTTTTGAAATCAGCACATTCTTGAATGGATTAATACCTGCTAATAAATACTTGTAAAGGCAATTACATGTAGGAGTATCGGTGCACTCCCAGCAAAAACACCACAGTAAAGAGAGTCCCTGATGTCCTAAGCCACTAGGCTCAACCTGACTTATTAGTTTCTCTCAAACCCACTGTGATGGGGTAGTGTCACTGCCTAAGAAGTTACTGGCAGGAAAGAGACCCAGAGACAGAGAGATACAGTTTAAGAGCCGGTACGCAAGCTTATTAACAAAACCAACACAAAAACAGGAGCAAAATAAACTGGCACGAGGGCCAAAATAAAATGTTCAAACAAAAGAATAATCACTTGTAGGCTGGGAATTAGCCTTCACTACAGACACAAAACAACACAAAGCTCAGCACAAACTCCTCCCATCAATAAACAACCTTTGGCCCCTTTTATACATGTGGTCACTCCCCAATTAGCACTAATTACCTAATAGTGACAGGGATAGATTTAACCCCAACCCTGCCAACCTTCCATTCCAACACGCACACCATTTACAGCAGCAGGGCTTCTGCCCTGCCACACCCACTCATGCAGTTAACTGTCTTACCTTTCACAAACTATAGCTAGCACATGTATTGATATCTTATGTGTCGCAGACACAAAATGCACATTCATGAGAACAAACCACTGGAAAATGCCATGAACAGTTCATTAGAGACAGTGTGGGATGATTGCTTTACAGTAAACCGACGGTTTTCAAAAATGGAATGTATGTGCTAACATGAAAACATGGGCCTGTGCCTGTGCCTGTGCCTGTGCTTGTGCCTGTGCCTATGCCTGTGCCTGTGCCTGTGCCTGTGATTGTGCCTGTGCCTGTGCTTGTGCCTGTGCCTGTGCCTGTGCCTGTGCCTGTGCTTGTGCCTGTGCCTGTGCCTGTGCCTGTGCTTGTGCCTGTGCTTGTGCCTGTGCCTGTGCCTGTGCCTGTGCCTGTGCCTGTGCCTGTGCCTGTGCCTGTGCCTGTGCCTGTGCCTGTGCTTGTGCCTGTGCCTGTGCCTGTGCCTGTGCCTGTGCCTGTGCTTGTGCCTGTGCCTGTGCCTGTGCCTGTGCCTGTGCCTGTGCCTGTGCTTGTGCCTGTGCCTGTGCCTGTGCCTGTGCCTGTGCCTGTGCCTGTGCCTGTGCTTGTGCCTGTGCCTGTGCCTGTGCCTGTGCCTGTGCCTGTGCCTGTGCCTGTGCTTGTGCCTGTGCCTGTGCCTGTGCCTGTGCCTGTGCCTGTGCCTGTGCCTGTGCCTGTGCCTGTGCCTGTGCCTGTGCCTGTGCTTGTGCCTGTGCCTGTGCCTGTGCCTGTGCTTGTGCCTGTGCCTGTGCTTGTGCTTGTGCCTGTGCTTGTGCCTGTGCCTGTGCCTGTGCCTGTGCCTGTGCCTGTGCCTGTGCCTGTGCCTGTGCCTGTGCCTGTGCCTGTGCCTGTGCCTGTGCCTGTGCCTGTGCCTGTGCCTGTGCCTGTGCCTGTGCCTGTGCCTGTGCCTGTGCCTGTGCTTGTGCCTGTGCTTGTGCCTGTGCCTGTGCTTGTGCCTGTGCCTGTGCCTGTGCCTGTGCCTGTGCCTGTGCCTGTGCCTGTGCCTGTGCCTGTGCCTGTGCCTGTGCCTGTGCTTGTGCCTGTGCCTGTGCCTGTGCCTGTGCCTGTGCCTGTGCCTGTGCCTGTGCCTGTGCCTGTGCCTGTGCCTGTGCCTGTGCCTGTGCCTGTGCCTGTGCCTGTGCCTGTGCCTGTGTGCCTGTGCCTGTGCCTGTGCCTGTGCCTGTGCCTGTGCCTGTGCCTGTGCCTGTGCTTGTGCCTGTGCCTGTGCCTGTGCCTGTGCCTGTGCCTGTGCCTGTGCCTGTGCCTGTGCCTGTGCCTGTGCCTGTGCCTGTGCCTGTGCCTGTGCCTGTGCCTGTGCCTGTGCCTGTGCCTGTGCCTGTGCTTGTGCCTGTGCCTGTGCCTGTGCCTGTGCCTGTGCCTGTGCCTGTGCTTGTGCCTGTGCCTGTGCCTGTGCCTGTGCCTGTGCCTGTGCCTGTGCCTGTGCCTGTGCCTGTGCCTGTGCCTGTGCCTGTGCCTGTGCCTGTGCTTGTGCCTGTGCCTGTGCTTGTGCCTGTGCCTGTGCCTGTGCCTTGTGCCTGTGCCTGTGCCTGTGCCTGTGTGCCTGTGCCTGTGCTTGTGCCTGTGCCTGTGCCTGTGCCTGTGCCTGTGCCTGTGCCTGTGCCTGTGCTTGTGCCTGTGCCTGTGCTTGTGCCTGTGCCTGTGCCTGTGCCTGTGCCTGTGCCTGTGCCTGTGCCTGTGCCTGTGCCTGTGCCTGTGCCTGTGCCTGTGCTTGTGCCTGTGCCTGTGCCTGTGCTTGTGCCTGTGCCTGTGCCTGTGCCTGTGCCTGTGCCTGTGCCTGTGCCTGTGCTTGTGCCTGTGCTTGTGCCTGTGCCTGTGCCTGTGCCTGTGCCTGTGCCTGTGCCTGTGCCTGTGCCTGTGCCTGTGCCTGTGCCTGTGCCTGTGCCTGTGCCTGTGCCTGTGCCTGTGCCTGTGCCTGTGCCTGTGCCTGTGCCTGTGCCTGTGCCTGTGCCTGTGCCTGTGCCTGTGCCTGTGCCTGTGCCTGTGCCTGTGCCTGTGCCTGTGCCTGTGCCTGTGCCTGTGCCTGTGCCTGTGCCTGTGCCTGTGCCTGTGCCTGTGCCTGTGCTTGTGCCTGTGCCTGTGCCTGTGCCTGGCTGTGCTTGTGCCTGTGCCTGTGCCTGTGCCTGTGCCTGTGCCTGTGCTTGTGCCTGTGCCTGTGCCTGTGCCTGTGCCTGTGCCTGTGCCTGTGCCTGTGCCTGTGCCTGTGCCTGTGCCTGTGCCTGTGCCTGTGCCTGGCTGTGCCTGTGCCTGTGCCTGTGCCTGTGCCTGTGCTGTGCCTGTGCCTGTGCCTGTGCCTGTGCCTGTGCCTGTGCCTGTGCCTGTGCCTGTGCCTGTGCCTGTGCCTGTGCCTGTGCCTGTGCCTGTGCCTGTGCCTGTGCCTGTGCCTGTGCCTGTGCCTGTGCCTGTGCCTGTGCCTGTGCTTGTGCCTGTGCCTGTGCTTGTGCTGTGCTTGTGCCTGTGCCTGTGCCTGTGCCTGTGCCTGTGCCTGTGCCTGTGCCTGTGCCTGTGCCTGTGCCTGTGCCTGTGCCTGTGCCTGTGCCTGTGCCTGTGCCTGTGCTTGTGCCTGTGCCTGTGCCTGTGCCTGTGCCTGTGCCTGTGCCTGTGCCTGTGCCTGTGCCTGTGCCTGTGCCTGTGCCTGTGCCTGTGCCTGTGCCTGTGCCTGTGCCTGTGCCTGTGCCTGTGCCTGTGCCTGTGCTTGTGCCTGTGCCTGTGCCTGTGCCTGTGCCTGTGCCTGTGCCTGTGCCTGTGCCTGTGCCTGTGCCTGTGCCTGTGCCTGTGCCTGTGCCTGTGCCTGTGCCTGTGCCTGTGCCTGTGCCTGTGCCTGTGCCTGTGCCTGTGCCTGTGCCTGTGCCTGTGCCTGTGCCTGTGCTGTGCCTGTGCCTGTGCCTGTGCCTGTGCCTGTGCCTGTGCTTGTGCTTGTGCCTGTGCCTGTGCCTGTGCCTGTGCCTGTGCCTGTGCCTGTGCTTGTGCTTGTGCCTGTGCCTGTGCCTGTGCTTGTGCTTGTGCCTGTGCCTGTGCCTGTGCCTGTGCCTGTGCCTGTGCCTGTGCCTGTGCCTGTGCCTGTGCCTGTGCCTGTGCTTGTGCCTGTGCCTGTGCTTGTGCCTGTGCCTGTGCCTGTGCCTGTGCCTGTGCCTGTGCTTGTGCCTGTGCCTGTGCCTGTGCCTGTGCCTGTGCCTGTGCCTGTGCCTGTGCCTTGTGCCTGTGCCTGTGCCTGTGCCTGTGCCTGTGCCTGTGCCTGTGCCTGTGCTTGTGCCTGTGCCTGTGCCTGTGCTTGTGCCTGTGCCTGTGCTTGTGCCTGTGCTTGTGCCTGTGCCTGTGCCTGTGCCTGTGCCTGTGCCTGTGCCTGTGCCTGTGCCTGTGCCTGTGCCTGTGCCTGTGCCTGTGCCTGTGCCTGTGCCTGTGCCTGTGCCTGTGCCTGTGCTTGTGCCTGTGCCTGTGCCTGTGTGCCTGTGCCTGTGCCTGTGCCTGTGCCTGTGCCTGTGCTTGTGCCTGTGCTTGTGCCTGTGCCTGTGCCTGTGCCTGTGCCTGTGCCTGTGCCTGTGCCTGTGCCTGTGCCTGTGCCTGTGCCTGTGCCTGTGCCTGTGCTGTGCTTGTGCTTGTGCCTGTGCCTGTGCCTGTGCCTGTGCCTGTGCCTGTGCCTGTGCCTGGCTTGTGCCTGTGCTTGTGCCTGTGCCTGTGCCTGTGCCTGTGTTGCCTGTGCCTGTGCCTGTGCCTGTGCTTGTGCCTGTGCCTGTGCCTGTGCCTGTGCTTGTGCCTGTGCCTGTGCCTGTGCCTGTGCCTGTGCCTGTGCCTGTGCCTGTGCCTGTGCCTGTGCCTGTGCTTGTGCCTGTGCCTGTGCCTGTGCCTGTGCTTGTGCCTGTGCTTGTGCCTGTGCCTGTGCCTGTGCCTGTGCCTGTGCCTGTGCCTGTGCCTGTGCCTGTGCCTGTGCCTGTGCCTGTGCCTGTGCTTGTGCCTGTGCCTGTGCCTGTGCTTGTGCCTGTGCCTGTGCCTGTGCCTGTGCCTGTGCCTGTGCCTGTGCCTGTGCCTGTGCCTGTGCCTGTGCCTGTGCCTGTGCCTGTGCCTGTGCCTGTGCCTGTGCCTGTGCCTGTGCCTGTGCCTGTGCCTGTGCCTGTGCTTGTGCCTGTGCCTGTGCCTGTGCCTGTGCCTGTGCCTGTGCCTGTGCCTGTGCCTGGCTTGTGCCTGTGCCTGTGCCTGTGCCTGTGCTTGTGCCTGTGCTTGTGCCTGTGCCTGTGCCTGTGCCTGTGCCTGTGCCTGTGCCTGTGCCTGTGCCTGTGCCTGTGCCTGTGCTTGTGCCTGTGCCTGTGCCTGTGCCTGTGCCTGTGCCTGTGCCTGTGCCTGTGCCTGTGCCTGTGCCTGTGCCTGTGCCTGTGCCTGTGCCTGTGCCTGTGCCTGTGCCTGTGCCTGTGCCTGTGCCTGTGCCTGTGCTGTGCTTGTGCCTGTGCCTGTGCCTGTGCCTGTGCCTGTGCCTGTGCCTGTGCCTGTGCTGTTGTGCCTGTGCCTGTGCTTGTGCCTGTGCCTGTGCTTGTGCCTGTGCCTGTGCCTGTGCCTGTGCCTGTGCCTGTGCCTGTGCCTGTGCCTGTGCTTGTGCCTGTGCTTGTGCCTGTGCCTGTGCCTGTGCCTGTGCCTGTGCCTGTGCCTGTGCCTGTGCCTGTGCCTGTGCCTGTGCCTGTGCCTGTGCCTGTGCTTGTGCTTGTGCCTGTGCCTGTGCCTGTGCTTGTGCCTGTGCTTGTGCTTGTGCCTGTGCTTGTGCCTGTGCCTGTGCCTGTGCCTGTGCCTGTGCCTGTGCCTGTGCCTGTGCCTGTGCCTGTGCCTGTGCCTGTGCCTGTGCCTGTGCCTGTGCCTGTGCCTGTGCCTGTGCTTGTGCCTGTGCCTGTGCCTGTGCCTGTGCTTGTGCCTGTGCCTGTGCCTGTGCCTGTGCCTGTGCCTGTGCCTGTGCCTGTGCCTGTGCCTGTGCCTGTGCCTGTGCCTGTGCCTGTGCCTGTGCCTGTGCTTGTGCTTGTGCCTGTGCCTGTGCCTGTGCTTGTGCTTGTGCTGTGCTTGTGCCCGTGCCTGTGCTTGTGCCTGTGCCTGTGCCTGTGCCTGTGCCTGTGCCTGTGCTTGTGCCTGTGCTTGTGCCTGTGCCTGTGCCTGTGCCTGTGCCTGTGCCTGTGCCTGTGCCTGTGCCTGTGCCTGTGCCTGTGCCTGTGCCTGTGCCTGTGCCTGTGCCTGTGCCTGTGCCTGTGCCTGTTCTTGTGCCTGTGCCTGTGCCTTTGCTTGTGCTTGTGCCCATGCCCGTGCCCGTGCTTGTGCCTGTGCCTGTGCCCGTGTGCTTGTGCTTGTGCCTGTGCTTGTGCCTGTGCCTGTGCCTGTGCCTGTGCCTGTGCTTGTGCCTGTGCCTGTGCCTGTGCCTGTGCTTGTGCCTGTGCCTGTGCCTGTGCCTGTGCTTGTGCCTGCCTGTGCCTGTGCTTGTGCCTGTGCCTGTGCCTGTGCCTGTGCCTGTGCCTGTGCCTGTGCCTGTGCCTGTGCCTGTGCCTGTGCCTGTGCCTGTGCTTGTGCCTGTGCTTGTGCCTTGCTTGTGCCTGGCTTGTGCCTGTGCCTGTGCTTGTGCTTGTGCCCGTGCCTGTGCTTGCCTCAGTGGTTTTGTGTTTTATGTCATGTGTTTGTGATTGGCATTTTAGTCCAAACCCAAGAAGAAAATGATTCTATTCCTAATTGTCTGATTCCTACTTCTTGGAAGGCATCTTGGGACAAACTGCAGCTGGAGAGAGTGGCAAGGTTACTGTAGGTCAAACTGAATTGAATGTAACTGTTAATACACAGCAATTAGCACTGTACCAGTCTATGATGCAACTTTATATAGTGTATAGGCAGTGCTTGAAATGGAGAAAAGAAACAGTGCATGTGTTCTAGGAAATAAGTTGATCGTGAAATAAGTTGATCAAGCTCTAGAATTTAAATGGGAGGTTCCATTGTTTCTAATGTCTACGAGCTTAGGCTGGGAAATAAGTTGATCGGATACATTAACAAACAATGAATACTTTAAAATGAATTTTGTAAATATAATTTATGTAAATGAGAACACAATACTCAACATAACAATGTTTGCATGACATTAAATACCCTTCTGTATAGATGGTCCACCTCCCCTTTCTCTGACATTAACCAATGGTCAAGGTAATTTAATTTATTGTGTGAGTGTTAATGTGTGTGTGTCTGTGTGTGTGGTCTAGTGTGACAACCTCTGAACTCAGTGCATTCTTCACACTCCTGGAGACAAAAGGTCCATACATCTGCCTTTTGTTATCTCCTTGCGACCCCCTTTGATGCCAGTGGGATTATCTCTTTTGATCTCTCTGAAGTCTAGAGCCTGTTCCCTTCTAGTCCACAGCATTGTTATCTCATTAGCTTGCAGTCATTGTTGGGCAGTTTGTAGACGCAGTGTCTCTATCAATGGTTAGCAGTACATGCAATTTGAACCAAACAGTCTGCTATCTGCAATATTAGTCTCTTTTCAGAAAAGAACACCAGTATAGCTCTGCCAGTCCACATGCGTAGCAAACCCCTAATCAATTCTCGATCCATGTTTTCCAACAGATGTCTTCAACAGTATGACACTAGATAAGAGAATGTGAATATTGCTGTAGATCAGATATATTAGCCTAACAAAAATAAATAATTTCAAATGAATCTTGCAAGTATAATTTATATTAACAAGTAGATCGGATATATTCTATAGTATGACGCTAGATAAGAGAATGTGAATATCGTCGTACTATAGCAACAAATACATACGGTAATTTAAAATGAAATTTGTAAGTAGCCAGTGATATTAATGTGTATTTCTGTTTGTTCACGCTCTCTCGTTAGCACTTCGTTTTACCAGCCAGGATTTTACAGAATGCAACGAGTCAGACTTCTGTAGCTGTGGCCCTCTGCGCTTTAAAACTACAAGGCTGGATAGACGGCTGACAGCTAGAGCAGGATAACGAAGTGTAGGACTTCACAAAGCTGGTCTGAAAGTCTGTTAGTGTATTAACACCATCGCCACATGCATGTTGACTGATCCAGATGGCTATAAGGACTATATATGAGCGTCTCAGTGTGTTAATGAATGTATAGTGGAGGGGTCGGTATGTATTGTAACAAACTTCATATTACCTGTTTAAATCCTTCAAATAGGCCCCATGATCTCATCTCTTGGTAATTGTGCAGGTGAGCAGTTATAATGGTAAAAGTGTGTCCTTTTGTGCACCCCTGCAATTACTGAGTACCTCCAGCACTGCAGCCAGAACTGTGTTTGAACTGCACCTGGATCTCCTGGGGGTCCCTGCAAGTACTGAGTACCTCCAGCACTGCAGCCAGAACTGTGTTTGAACTCCACCTGGATCTACCGGGGATCCCTGCAAGTACTGAGTACCTCCAGAACTGCAGCCAGAACTGTGTTTGAACTGCACCTGGATCTCCTGGGGGTCCCTGCAAGTACTGAGTACCTCCAGAACTGCAGCCAGAACTGTGTTTGAACTGCACCTGGATCTCTAAGGGAGTCCCTGCAAGTATTGAGTACCTCCAGCACTGCAGCCAGAACTGTGTTTGAACTCCACCTGGATCTCCTGGGGGTCCCTGCAAGTATTGAGTACCTCCAGCACTGCAGCCAGAACTGTGTTTGAACTGCACCTGGATCTCCTGGGGGTCCCTGCAAGTACTGAGTACCTCCAGCACTGCAGCCAGAACTGTGTTTAAACTCCACCTGGATCTCCTGGGGGTCCCTGCAAGTATTGAGTACCTCCAGCACTGCAGCCAGAACTGTGTTTGAACTGCACCTGGATCTCCTGGGGGTCCCTGCAAGTACTGTGTACCTCCAGCACTGCAGCCAGAACTGTGTTTGAACTCCACCTGGATCTCCTGGGGGTCCCTGCAAGTATTGAGTACCTCCAGCACTGCAGCCAGAACTGTGTTTGAACTGCATCTGGATCTCCTGGGGATTCCTGCAAGTATTGAGTACCTCCAGCACTGCAGCCAGAACTGTGTTTGAACTGCATCTGGATCTCCTGGGGATTCCTGCAAGTATTGAGCACTTCCAGCACTGCAGCCAGAACTGTGTTTGAACTGCGCCTGGATCTACCGGCGATCTCTACAATCTTGAATAGAGGTTGAAAAGAAAAATCTGCCACTTGACATCAGTACTGCAAGCTGTTAATTTGCATGGTGGTCAAGTTTCATGAGCTTTATATTAACACATCTGGAATCATAGTCCCAGCAGGGAGAATCAGGACTTCTATTGACTGTGCACTCTGACACCTCCCTGTCCGCACATCAGCTCTGCAATTTAAAAACAATTCAGTAACACTACAATATGCTCATACAGTAGCAGGAAGCTGCTTTACTCGTTAGACCCTTATAAAAGTTTACCATGTAGTTTTCGTAGTTTCTCCATGCTTTTCCCATGGTTATAGAAGCATTTCCCATAGTTTCCCATGGCTTGCCCTGTTTTTTAAAATATTTTTTACCATCCTTCTCTTGGCTTTACAATGCTCAGCTTTGCTTTCACTGTGCTAATTACACTTTGCTACGCTTTTACTACAGGAAACTTTTATCAGGGGAATATCTAATCTACAGCCCACTACACTCGGTCCAAAGAGAGTTACAAAGGCACACGTTTCCAGACTGGGAATGTTTTGAGAGTAGGAATTTCCCTCAAAGGTAAGCGGGGTGGGGTGGGGCAGGAATGTTTTTTTGTTTGTTTCTGAGTCGGATCTATCTGGTTTATACTGAATACCCTGTGGGAGAAAAAGCAGGCATGCAGAGGCATGAGGGAGATCTGACTGGCTCTGCTTAACTGTCATCAGGGAAATAACTGAACTTCCTTCATACCCATCAACACTAGGTTGCTTGTTATTTTAGAACAGAATCCATCAGACAACAGGAATAAAAAGTTAATTCAATAAAACAGTAAGAATAGAACAATAAAACGCGTGGACAAGTGTGGAAGGGGTGTGGGTAATTCACTGACTAGGAGACAGACAGGTGTAATTGAAAACACCACCCAGGTGCCCAGTTTTATTTGAGAACAGTTCTTACTTTTTCCGGCAGAGGGCACTGTTGACCGTGGGCTGCCTATCAACGATGATAGACAGCACCACGGAAATACCACAGCTGGTACGTGAAGAGCAAGTGCACTCGCAGGTGCTCAAAGAAATAATAATGAAAACAGAAGGCGAAAAGAACAATGGAAAATAAAACAGTAATAAAACTACAAATAAAAGGTGCTGCACTCGGCAGCGTTACCCCGGTCGCCGCTACCCGCAGACCCGGATCACCGTCCTACTCTGTAGGCTAAGTAGCCTGCTCTTTTACAATACGCCGGGGTCTGCCCAAGGGTTCCCCGCTCTCTCTGTCTCGCTGTGAAACTCTTTGTTTCGCCTGATTCCCGGTCCTGGATCAGAGCTTCCGCACTCTCGTTGCGTCTAAGTGGGCAGACTTGAGATAACAGCAGAGCATTTTTTTATAGGGCTAGCAATCTGCCAAGACTCGCCTCTCAGCCATTCAGAGAGGGGAAAAGTCCACACACCCACTTTCCCACCTCCCCGTGTCACTGCCATGACTCACAGGCAGTTGTTGGAAGACTGCCGCCCTCTTCCTGCAGTACTGTGAACACGCCAGTAGAGTCAGCACAGATCTCTCCCTGCTACATATCCTTCCCCTCAGAATGACACCACCGGTTCATTGGAAACTCCTACACCCCCATGCCTTCCCGAGAGAAAAAGTCTGCGTTTTGATGCAACTTTCCTGCTCGGTGGACTACCCTGAAGGCATAGGGCTCTAAGGCCAAGTACCACGTGTGATTCTGGCGTTGCTATCTTTCATCCGGTGAAGCCATGCTAAAGGGGCATGATCTGTAACCAGGGTGAAATGTCGCCCCAGGAGGTAGTACCGGAGTGCCTCGACTGTCCATTTTACTGCGAGACACTCCTTCTCGATGGTGCTATAATTTTTCTCATGGGGAAGGAGCTTCCTGCTGATATACAGGAATGGGTGCTCGCTTCCCAGAACCTCCTGCGACAACACTGCCCCGAGACCTGTCTCTGAACCATCCGTCTGCAGGGTGAACCTCTTACCAAAATCCGGGCTGCATAGCACTGGCTTACTACACAGCCTCCACTTCAAGGCGAGAAAGGCCCTCTGGCACGACTCCGTCCACTGAACCGTATTTGGGGCAGCCTTCCGGGTGAGGTCTGTCAAGGGAGCAGCGAGCGTAGCGAAGCTTGGGATGAACTTTCTATAATAGCCCGCTAGTCCCAAGAAAGAGCGCACCTGGGTTTTGGTTGTAGGAACCGGCCAGTCAGCCAAGGCTTTCACCTTAGCAACTGACGGTCTGATCTGGCCGCCCCCTACTCGATACCCCAAATACTCCGACTCACTCTTCCCAATGGCACACTTCTTTGGGTTAGCAGTGAGCCCCGCCTCCCGCAAGGATTGCAGCACCGCCGCCACCTTACACAGATGACTTGGCCAATCCTCACTGTGGATAACCACGTCATCTATGTAAGCAGCGGCGTACTGCTGATGGGGCCGCAAGATGCGATCCATCATCCGCTGGAAAGTGGCGGGTGCTCCGTGCAACCCAAAGGGCATGTCCCTAAATTGGTACAACTCGAAGGGAGTCGAAAATGCCGTCCTCTCTCTAGATTCCAGAGTCAGGGGTATCTGCCAGTACCCCTTCGTTAAATCCAGTGTCGTCATAAAATGAGCTGTGCCTAGACGCTCCAGCAACTCATCTACCCGGGGCATCGGATAAGCTTCAAATTTCAATTTCTCATTGATTCGTCTGAAATCAATGCAAAATTGAGTTGACCCATCTGGCTTATCGACTAAAACAATCGGACTGTTCCAGTCACTTTGGGACTCTTCTATTACCCCCAGTCTCAGCATTTCGTCAATTTCCGCTTTTATTACCTGTCTTTTACGCTCAGGTATACGGTACGGCCTCTGGCGAACTAGCGCCCCCAGCTCAATATCAATGTGATGATGGGCTACTCAAGTCTGCCCCGGGACGGGAGAGAACACGTCAGGAAACCCCGCCACCAGACCGCGAGCCTGACGTTTCTGCGTTGGTGTCAGATTCTTAGCAATCTGTACCGATCCTTCTCTTGCCAACACAGAAAGATCAGGTCCCAGGTCCGTGACGTCATTTGCATGCGCCACTAACAACGCCTCTGGTTGTAACCAAGGCTTTAAGAGATTGATATGGTAAATGTGTTTCTCTGTCCGTCGCTCCGGCTGGCAGATCTCATAGTCCACCTTCCCAACCTGGCGTGTAACCTCAAAGGGTCCTTGCCACTTAGCCAAGAGTTTTGACTCAGAACTGGGTAATAACAGAAGTACCTTATCCCCCGGCTGAAATGTGCGCAACCGGGCTCTTCGGTTATACTGTATCTCCTGTCTGTGCTGTGCCTGCTGCAAATTGTCATGCGCCTATTTCCCCACAGACTCAAGACGTTTGCGCAGGTTTAACACATACCGGACGGTATTGGTCGAATTGTCCTGCTGCTCCTCCCACATCTCTCTGACCAGATCGAGCACGCCCCGGGGTCTCCGCCCATACAGCAGCTCGAATGGTGAAAACCCCGTGGAAGCCTGGGGAACCTCTCTGATCGCAAAGAGAAGGGGAGGAATCAGCTGGTCCCAGTAACGCACATCACTACGAATAAACCTGCGCAACATGTTCTTAAGGGTCTTATTAAAGCGTTCCACCAAACCGTCGGTCTGAGGATGAAACACCGAGGTCCTAATGGTCTTAATTCCCAAAAGCTTACATGTTCCGCGGATTAGCCGGGACATAAAATTGGTGCCTTGATCGGTTAGTATCTCCTTGGGAATCCCCACCCAGGAGAAAACCTTTACAAGCTCATTGGCAACAGACTTAGCGGACATAGATCGGAAGGGAATTGCCTCTGGATAACGCGTAGCGTAATCCAGAATGACAAGTAGGTGGGTGTATCCTGCCGCACTCCTTTCTAGTGGCCCAACTATGTCCATCCCAATACGCTCAAACGGAGCTTCCACTAGGGGCAAAGGCACCAGTGGGGCTCGTGGAACGGCTCTAGGACTGGCCTTTTGACATTCCCCACACCGCTCACAAAACCGTTTGACATCACCATCCAGCCCCAACCAGAAGAACCGTGACACAAGCCTGGCTTTAGTTTTATCCCTTCCCAAATGACCAGACAGGGGAATAGCGTGAGCCAGCTGCAACAAATCCTCCTTAAAGGGCTGAGGAATGAACAACTGATGACGCACTTCACCGGTCTGGGGTAATTTATCAACATGGTACAGCAGGTCTCGATCAATTTCAAAGTGGGGGTACGTGGCGGCGCGTCTGGGCTCGACCACCCGACCATTAACCACCGCTGCTTGGTCAAAGAGCCTGCCCAGCACGTCGTCACTCCCTTGCTCGAGTCGGAAGTCACGGGAGTGAGCT